>NW_020955418.1:509666-598243 GCF_003031625.1 Empidonax traillii | reverse complement strand
CTTGGAGCAGGAGTCAAAAGGCAGACCAGAGCTGGTTAGGCTGCAAGGGTCAGTGCTCCTCCTCACGTGCTACCAGGGTATATTGCTGTGACCGTAGTAAAAGACAGTAGATCTGTTAAAAACCTCCCATAACCCTCAACAAAAGTTAATTATTGCAGAGCATTGTTGAGTTTTGGGGTGGTAAACATCACATAAAGTAGATTAACAGAAACACACTGGTACAGGCAACATGAAGAAAGCACTCCCCAAGTTGCTGAGGGGCTGATGGGGTTGCAGTTCTCCTCTTCAGCTAGGCTCTGGCTCACTGTCACCTGAACATTTTGTCAGGAGCTGCCCATAATGAAAAAGAACAAGGGGCTTCTAGCACTTGTGGCTGGAGTCATCCTTTTCCACAAGAATATCAGTGAACTTTAAATTTCTAATCCTCATTCTTGCAGAGTTAAACTTAACTCATGCAAGTCAAAAATCTGAAAAGTTCAAAGTACGGTTGCATCTTTTCAAAATAGCAGAAATCAAACTCAAACTTTAAACCCAGGCTGTTATTTATTTACTAAAGATATATTTATGAACTTTAAGCAAACACATGAATTTGAAGGGAGGATTTTTGCCATGGTTTTTGAAAATGCAGATGTTAGTAAAATTGATCTTGAGAGGTTATTAAACAAGAGCACAGAGTGACTGCTGCTGGAGCATACTTTCATGATGACCGATACAACTGTGAACTTGAAGTGCTATTTATACATATAAGTGCACATATATATAAATAAATATTTACAGATATAAAAATAAACCTAATGATTACATGGATTGCAATTGTCACAGATGGTGGGAATACCAAAGCTATTAAAAACAAAACATTCTTAAACATTTTGTCTGATGTTAGACTCTGTAATCATAAAAACTGTTCACTCGCAATGGAAAGCCCAGACAAGTTTCACAGAAGCAGCAAGTCAAAAGGCAAACCTTTCTGCACAGCCACATTGCTTTGCTTGGATTTAGTTCAAATGTAAAAAGAAAACAAGTTCCCATACCCAGGAAGCTGCTGCAAACTGTGGATGTCAACTCTGAATCCATCCCTGTGTGTTTTCAGTGGAAGCCTCAGTCCAGGAAACTCTCAGCATGTGTTCGAGCCCCTTTCCAAATGTTTTCTTGCAATAGATTTGTGGACCCTTTGGAGGTAGAAACCCTGAGACTAGAGAAGGACAAAAGGATGAGAAAAAGGAACAACTTCTTCTTACTCACATAATGCTTTACCTCAAAAATGCAAACCCCACATGTTCACTCTTACTGTAGTGTATAACTATAGTTTGTGGGGCAAAGAAAAAAAGCAACTTTTGTAAGTTGCTTTAGAAAGTTGCCTTGGAGAACAAACTGAAGGATAAAAAGGTGATCACTATTTTTCATAAAGAGGCATTGACTTTGTGTCACCCACAAGGTGCTCAGGTTTTTCAGAGGATCATCACCTTCATACTGGAGGTGGACCAGCCATGGTGAGGTGTGCCCTGTGACCTTTTTCTGCCCCCAGCAGCAGCGACAGGCACAGCACCTTGTAGGCAGCTATTGGAGACTCTCACCACTGCACAGTGTTGTTGTCCAGTACCCACTAACACACCTCATTTACTCCAGGTGGTTCTTATAAATATATATATATATACATATATATACATATATATATATATACCATGAGACTCCTGCATGTGTCCTGCCTCAGCCAGGGTGATGGACAGTGATGCCACCCTTGGGCTTAGACTGAGCCTCCTGTGCAGCAAGATTTGGGGGTAGGAGCTCTATCACCACCTGGGAACAGGCCAGGGCTCCCTCTCCTTCCCATTCATCATCAGGATGCAGCTGCAGCCCAGCAAGCTGCTTTGGGAGCTGGAAATAAACATGCTTCCTGAAGTTTGGGGCTGAGGGATGCCCTTCATAAACTGAAGGGGATCTAGCATGTCTCCCTGGCAATGGATGTGGTTGCCATGGTAACTTAGGGACTGCACACATCAACAGATTTTAACATCTTGGCAGTTTGGGAAGTGACTGTTTAGGCATTCCAATTAGGCCGGATATTTACACGTTTAAAGGTATCACACGCTTAAAATAAAAATAAAAAACCCCAAGAAGCTCTACTGGAGAGAGCCTAAGCAGTGCCAAATTAGAAAACAAGCCCTAAATATAGCCTTAACAGAGGTACATTTGAAAAACAACGTCTAAACACAAGGAGGAAAGAGGAGCAAAGAAGGAAAACGAAACTCCCGTTGAAAACAAACAAGCCGCCTCCCATGGTTTGACAGCAGGTGACACTGCTGTGCATTGTCCCCTGCCCCGGGTCAAGCAGGGAGACAGCCGCAGCCAGGGCAGCCTGCGCTTCTCCTCTGGAGACCCAGAGGAACCCCAGGTCCCTCTCTGCTTTGACTGCAAACTGGCCTTCCCCTGCGAAATGAGCACCAGTTCAGTGCTCTTCCCATCCCTCTCGGAACTGGCCTCTTCTGTCACGCCTGTTTTCAGTGCACCACAGGAGCCATGACAGACTGATGTGGCTTGCGACACTGGGGCTGGAGGTTTTAAATACGGGGCTTCATCTCCTGGGATAGCACCCGCTCTAACCAGAGCTTTCAGCTAAGATCAGCCTTGAACGATACAAATGCTGAGTTTTAAATCACTATTTCAAGTGTCACGCTTAGCCACCCCTGGAGGCATATAAAGCAGTTCACACCTCTCGAGTCTTTTGTTTCACATAATAACCATGTTTACACCTAATTCAGGTTTCCAAGGTGTTTATTTACTGGCTAAAGCTAGATATGTGGAGACAGACCCACAAAACACAAAGTGGTACTAATTAAAAAGGACCCTTGCGAGCTTTGATCCTGAAGCACAATGTTTTGAAAGCTTGCAAGCTCAGTGCCTGCAGAGTATGACATCCCTCCTGCTGCAGTTAGAAGGATGACTGTGCACACTGCGGCTGATGAAGAGGAAACTGCCTCCAAATCAAGGAAATATGAAACAACTTAATCATACAGGGTTAGCATTTCCACACAGCTAGAGGAGATGAAAGATTCGTGGCTGCAGACATGAGCTTCAAATTCGTTAATGCTTTTCTTGCAGCCTTGTCCATGTGCCAGTCCTCATTTTGCCAGAGTTATGACCCATAGGCACTTCCCACAAATCTGCCATGTGCTTTTCCCTAGACATTTTCCCCTTCCCTTCCACCACTGCAAATTCATGGTATCTATTTGTGCCTTCCTTCCCCCATTTTTGTTAAGTCCAGATCTAACATCCCCCATTCCTTGGCCACCTGCTGCTCCTGCCTACTGATCATACTCTTGCATTTTGCCCTCCCCCTTCCCCAAATTCCCTTCTGGGTGACTCTGGCATACCTCTCTCTCAAAGCCTCCCATGCCACCTCCCATCTGCTAAAATGTCAGTGATCTTCTCATCAAGGTCAGTCCCCTACTTAGCTTGACTGGATGGCACACAATGCCAGCTGCTTCTTCACCTCACTTTTTAATAAACCTCTCAAACCCTCCCTTCCTCTTGCCATTCAGCATCTCACTCCAGTCTCCTTGGAGGTGAAAACAGAGCAACTTTTTAACCACCTGACCTTCCCTTCTGCCTCTTCCTCTGTAACCTCTTGTCCTTCTAAAACACAAGAGTGTTTCATCTGCCTTCCAGCCCCTCCATCCACCTCGTCTACCCTCTTCTCACTGTTTTCTGGCTCTTTCCTCTCCCTGTAGAAAGATGTACAGCAACCTCACCTTAGGAAGGACACTGACTTTTGATCACTCTTGCCTCTTTGGGTAGAGCCTCTCTCTCCTTCCCTCCTGCTCCAAATACAGTCACTTACATCCATCCAACCACTGTCTGGAGCTATTTTCTTCTAATTGCCTCTTGGACACTCTCCTGCCTTGCGCTCAACAGAAATCTTTTTTCATAGAGTTTCTAGCCCTCTTCTAGTCGTTGAAACTCTTCATCATGACATTTATGCAAAACATGGTAACTGTTGGACTACAGTTGAGATCTCTGCCTATCCTGCTGGCTGATACCATGCAATGGTTTGTGTGGGCTCCACCATCTGCCTGTATCTGCTTCGTCTTGCGCTCACATCATGAGCTTCCCAGGAAAGTGGCAATCTTTTGATTTCACTCAGACTGACCTCGGGTACTCGTGCTTGTCATCCGTAGGAATTTTCATTGCAATAGCTGTCTCAAATTAGCCACGCTGACATAACAGCACAAGGCCTGACCTTAATATTAGTATAATGTGCCTAACTGGCATGGAAATAATTTCATTAGATTTGTAAAGAAAAGAGGATGTAACATCAAAATAGCATTTTTATCAAATATCTATACAGAGAATAAACAAATTATTCTTTAACCCCCTTTACTCTAAAACAACATGCCTTTCCTGCTTAATTAACTACCATATCAATAAGCCAATGAAATTACAGAAAGTTGCATTTACATAATCAAATATATTTAAAATCAATGCAACTAAATCGGTGCATGCCTATAACGTAGGCATTTAAACTAATATAATCCATACACACACTGTTTTTAGCTAGCATTGATAAATCGCTGTAAACTGAGTTAAGCAGAGGATTGAATTCGTTTATGTACATCAAACTGAGATGTTTGTACTGATTTAACTAGATCCATGCTAAACTGAATTCCTGAAAGTGGTGCAAGTTTTTTATACAAACAAAACTTTGTCTTCCTTTCCCTTCAGTTCCCTTGCAAGTCCCAAGTCATGGTGTGCAGGCCATTCACTGACGGAGTCTGACCCCCAGCTCATTTCCAGGCTTTCAGTCTCTTTACTGCTGGGAGGAACCTCAGGTCAGTAAAAACAGCAGGAGAGAAGGAGGAGTAGTCAACCTAAGTTGACCCCTGTCTCACGTGCTCACCCATCTGGTGAGGCTGCATGAGTGAACGCCTCTCCCAGAGCCTTTTAGTGCTCATCATCCCACAGCTCTCAGATCCTCTCCCCTGAAAATTCCTTATCAATCAGTTAAATTGTGGGATGGCTCATTGAATATCAGAAGGGCACTGTGCTTATTACCCTGAAAGCCTTATGAGAACCCACCCTGTTCCTCCAGATTTAGTGTACATGAGGATCACTGTTGGATGAGAAGAGAAAAGCTTTGAAATTTGTACTCTACTTTCAGTGTTTCCTTATGAATATTACTATACTTCTCTTTCACACTGGGCTGTAGGTCCACTGAACACTTCCAAATTTATCTTTTAAATTCCTAGATCAATTCAATTGCTGTTCAATTCAGTTTTTGTATTTTATTAAAAAAAATAAAAATAAAGAAAAAGAATAAACCAGTTTGAGGATGATATCTTCTTGTCACACTATCTTAGCTATTATATTTCATTTGTATTGTCCTGCATCTAAGGGCTTTGTTAGACCCAGCTGTAACCTTTCAGAGCTTCTGAATGAAGACAAGGAAAGTCAGGAATTAATCTTTATGCTAAAGCTTTCTCAAGCCGTTTCAGTTGCAACATTTCTTAACCTGTAATTTGGCATAGTATTGTGGGGTACATCATGCTGTGGAACTAACTGTTCTTAAATTGTTCTATTTTAATGAGAAAATTTCTCCATTTTAAGGTTATGTCATGGTGAAAAACAGTCTTAACTTTAATGAAACAAATATTTTTCTCTCTTCATGTTTCTATAGTAAAGGTATCAGCCTAAAGCCCTGAGGGTGCCACTCTTTTTTGCAACAGAATGTCTCACTCATAATTTAATCATTCAGTTGCACGGAGTAAATCTGTAGCCCAAATTACTCTGAAGTGGCTGCCTAGCAGGAGGGACATTTATGTCCATTGCACTTTCTTATCCAAGCAACGGCTAAGCACAAGTAGGGAATGAGACACAATTTTGTAGCTTTGGCTTTTAGGAAGGACATTAGACTGATCAAGGAACACAAAGATGATGAAAAGGTGAGTGTTGGATCCCTTTCAAGCTCGTCAAAATATGGCTACCACTGTTATTTCCAGGGGAGAACTCTGCAAGCTGCACTAAACTGTGGGCTCATAGGCCAACAATATTTTCTTCTCAATGTTACTGTCTTAGTCTTTGTGTGCACAACACCCCTAATCCACTTGCCAGCATATGCTTAATGCAAAATGATCCGAGGAGCTATTTAACCTTGTCGCTTTGCATGCAAGCAGAGATTTGTGTCTGCAGAACAGGAAATCCACTATCATGGCAAATGTCTTGTGCCATTAAATGGGCTGTTGAACATTGCTAAACTTACTTGGAAGGAGTTAAAACCCCTACATTGCTTACAATGATTCATTGCAATCTTCTTTGAACTTTTTTTTTTTTTTGGCCAGGAAAGAGTATTTAGACCTAAAAACTAACAGGTGACAAAACCTGGAAATCAGATAATCGAAGCGTGAATTTCATCTCACTACCTAGAAAATTATTGCACTTTTTAGTCTATTCTGTTCATGGCAGCAATCCTCAGCTCTATACCCAAGCACAGAATGCTAACTGAATGCCAGTGCAAGCACAACTAAATTTGGAGTAAATAGCATGTTAAAAGCTGGCCACGTGTTTATGTACTCAAGTGTCCCAATCAGCAAGACTGGGACGAACGCTTTTGGAGGAGTTCATCTTATATCTGCAGCGCACACACACACACACACACACACACACACACATTCACGCAGCCACCCGAGAGCAGCACGCACGCTCGTAACGTGCACTTTTTAAAATTCCCCCAGCTGCGTGCTAACAAATGTCATCAGATTCAACAGACACCAAATCAGGTAGGCAAAACACAGAAACCGCTTTGAAAACCTGCCAAAACAGAATCACCTCGAGATCTAGCTGCCATTTAGCTCGCAGACTACTCTGTGTGTGACAGGGATGCAGACAAAACGAAGCAAAGCGAACAGCTTCATCTGGATATGTTTCTAATCAATTAATCTGAATCCTCGTTGCAGATGAAACCGTGGTTAGCAGAGTCTCAACTAAGATAAATACAGGTCAATAAACATCCCACAAAATGGTGATATGCATCTTAGCAGGGAATCAAGATTTATGGTAATCTGAAAGGGCTCAGCAAGGTTGCTTTCATATTCATTGCTTCTTTTTAAGGGTACATTTTATAACACCCGTTTATAAAAAGGAAAGCCAAGATCCCTGTTGGGCACAGAGTCCTTCGCCTGCTCTCATCTCACAGGAAGATGTTACCTACCTCTGCTCCAGTACTTCAGACTTACACAGTACTTAGAAATGTCACCTGCAGTTACCAAAACCTGCTGAGTTTAAGCCCACTGATTTATTTAGGGATTTGTCCTTTGAAAAATGTCTCTATACTGACAACTATGGAGATATATATATATATATATATATATATATATATATATATATATACATCTTGGTTAGGAGAGTATGCTTTCAAAAAATGCACTTAAGTACCATTTTAAACTTTCAGTCTAGGCAGAATAAGTTACTTTTTGATGTGATGAATACACGTCATAGAAGCAATGCCATACAAACAATACATATGCACATAATTAATATAGATATTTATGTATATATAAATAGAAACATATGGATTTTCTAAATAACTTACTATTACAAACAAAAAACCCTGGCAGTTTGGTGCATGACTATGCAGGTACTTTGTGTTCCAAGGACTGCTCAAAGGTGTGAAACTCTGTCACTGTGATTCATTTAGGAAATAAATAATGAGATTTATTTATAAATTAACAGTTATAAATGTTATGAAATGTTATAAATGATTTAGTTATAAATCAACAGATGAGATGCTGTTCATCTCATCCCATGTGATTTTTCCCTGCTCTATGCCCTCTTTGGTGCTGCCTCTAACCCACTCTAACCTAAACATTGTTTTACTGTACCCTAGCCTTCAAATCCTGAGTTTATTGCAATAATTTGCCTTCTGGCTCACTGCCATAGTCTTTGTGCGACTCAATAACCCTATCTCACTGATACCTCTGGGAGTTTTTTTGCAGGCAGGGGCACTGAAAATCCCCCATACAGTAAGCTTTCTTTCAGTGCTGGAGCATCTGAAATTTCAGTACCTTATCTCAAATCTAGAAACTTCCAGGTCTAAAAGCCATATTTGTTTTATTTGTTTATTTGTCTTGTGTTTTGCTTTTGTTGTGGTTTTTGATTATTTGGTTTGTTCGGTTTATTTTTGCTTATTTGGTGTATTTTTTGGGTTGTTTTGGTTTGGGGTTTTTTTGGGGTTGGGTTGGGGGTTTTTTTGGTTGATTTGTTGGTTGGTTGGTTGGTTGATTTGGTAGTGTGTTTTTTATTTTTAGTTCTCCTTATGGCTGTTGCTAGATGACTCGGTGAAAAGGGAGAAGAAAACCCCTACTGTCTAATCCAGCCTCTCTGAAGATGTCATCCTGACACCATGCTCTTTAGAGAGAAGTATAAGCCATGGGATCCTAAAACTTTACATTCCTGCCTGGGAGAATCAGATTTAAGTATAACCTCTTTTGATAGTTTTTCCATATAAATGTGCAATCCCTATCTGAAAATTGCTGAATTATTGACCTTAGTGATTTCTCAGTTAAACAAATTTTAACTTTCTATTTTTGGGGGAAAACTGTTTAATCACTTTTGAATTTACCACCTTTTGATTTCAGTGACTGTTTCAGTACTCTTATTTTAGCAGATGGGGAAGAGATGTTTCCATTCAACTTTTTCTATAGTGTTCATTCTTTCATAGACTTTTTCTTTTTATCTTGAGCCCCATCTTCTTTCCAAGCAAAATAAACTCAGTCTTTTCAATTTCAAGCACGTAATTTTATGTTATATAGTCTAAGACGAGCATCTATCTCAGCAGCAGCAGAAATAAAACATGAAAAAGAATCCTGAATTTAAGCACACAGTCTGCATTATCTGCCATAAATTGTGAGAAGTCAATTAAAAAGTTCTTTAGCGAGTATCAGTGATGTGTAATGGGAGCATTTACTTGATTGCTAATGGCTGGGTTTACACGATGTCTCAAAGCATCAGTTGTGAGGCTTGGCAGCAGCGCAGCATTAGGACTGTGATCATTACTATAAATTAAGTTTATGTTGATATAATTAGCAGTTGTAAGTTAAAGTAATATTTATATTGATCCTAGAAAAATCAATGGTGTACCAGTAAAAACATACTCCAAAAGTTCATGTGGCCTGTGACATGGAATTCCAGCTGTTCGCTTATTTCAGAAGACAGGAAGATGGAAAAGCCCAGCAGTTTAGCTGGTGCTCAGGACCTCTGCAGGGGTGCAAAGACTACTCTTTTGAGTCCTTTCACTGGGTGGAGTGAATGTGGAAATCCCCAGGGGAATACAGCCCCGAGAATAATGAAGAACTGAACAAATAGCAGGGTGTGATGTTTATGTGCGCTTTCTTTAGCCCTTCTCTGACACGCATTTACAGGGTTTTGACTATGTTGATTTTGGTGTGCTTAAACACAGCAAGTCGTTCTCTCAAAGCCTGCTATGTAAGGATTAGGAAGAGGGGAGCCTGCAGCGTTGCCACGGGCTGGGAGCACACAGACAAGACAAGATGGCTATGCTTCTGTCTCTGGCTTACACGTAGGTTTAGCTTGCTCGAAACAGGATCGTTTGCTATTTCTTTTGCTTAACCTCTCCCAGAAAGCTGTCTCTTTGTTTAACAGGAGTTTAAAACTCTCTGCTTTTGGTTCTCAAAAATGTCTGACAAGACGTCCTTTCACTTTGGTACCTACCCCAGTGCTGGCAGCAGTTTACATTAAACCTCTGCTTAATTGCACCGTATAAATAACATTTATACTGGAGGAATAGCTACAGGCCCCAACTAAGCTGGGACCCTCAGCTGCCAGCCCCTGTACAAAGAGGGAGTTAATAACAGCCCTCCGAGCAAACACATTAGTGTCTTAATGCCAGGTGCCTGAGGTGTGGGACTTGCCCTGACAAGTCGCAAGTTACATTTCTGCCACTCTTTGAGGGGCTGAGAGGAAGGTTTCTGGGGGGCTGCTGTGTCACTAGAAAACCCAGCTGAGCAGCCAGAGTCTGCTGCAAGAACCAGAGCAGATTCACCCCTGGGTCCCTGGGCTGAGGGCACCCTCTGGTAGCACAGCCGCCTGCCTGGGCAGCAGGTCATGCCAAGCTGTGCTCAGCCTGGGCTAAGCCTTCCTTTTGGATGGCACCTCGAGTTTCATAACTCCTGAACAAAGGAGAGGATATGTAGCAATAGCATCACTTTTTTGTTTCGCACTGCTACAAAGCGAGGCGTGAAGAAGAAATTACAAAAAAAAAAAACTACCCAAAACAACAACAACAACAACAAAAAAACTCAAACAAAACCCCCCACAACCAGCCCACAACACATAATTATTTTAAATTAAAACGTCGAAAAAGCAAAACAACGACAGCAATTAGGCTGAGCATACTCTTCGATTTGGAACAAAAACAGGAAGCTCAACTCTGCTGGCTGAACTCCACTGAAGCCAATGTTTTGCTAGCAAAGAATTTGGCTCTGTGTTTCCAGCAGCAATAATAAAGTAGATTTATTGCCTAAGTAAAAGAGCAGACACTGCTCTATGTATTTCAGTGCCCTTCTCCCAAAGCTTTCCTCCAGGTGAGCCAGCGCGATCACAATGATATGCTGCTAGTCCCTGTGGAACGTGATGATGATGGGCAAGTGAACCAAACCAGTAAAATCAACTTCAGCAAAACAGAAAACAAATCTGCAACTAAAATTCTGGGTAAATGCATGGCTATGACAATAAGGCTTACTATGTTCCTACCAATTTTTACTATGTGTGGCAGAGAGAAGAGTGTGACTTGGATAAAGGGATGCCATCTCCCTCCAACCAACAAAATCAGAAATAATCGCCTTTTCCATGTTGTGCATGCAGGGGTACAACTCAGGTTGCACTCGTAGAAGCAGCTGTGACAAGAGCCCAGAGTCCCTGTCACCAGCTCCCTTGTACAGCCCATATAATGGCTTTTTTTGTCTGCATCTGCTCTTCCACTTGGCCAGTAAATTTGTTGTTTCGCTGTTATGCTGCTGTTCAGAGAACCTGAGCTTCACTCGGGTGTCCTGAGGATCTCGCATTGCTGTTTGTGTGTGAACTGCCAGAAAGCGGGGCAAGGGGAGGTCTTGGGTGAAAACACAGCACATCCAATCTGTTTTCACCTAGAGCAGAACAGCTGTCCTTGGGTGCAGGAATGCGAACACCAATTCCCACCTCATGGAGCTTGCCGAACTTCTTGGAGACAGCAAAGGTGATGTGTGGGCACATTGAATCGGCTCAGGCAGGGGCCTGGCACTGCCATATTCCCTGTGGCTCACATGAAAGCAGGAACAGCTGACTTGTCATTTGGCTGCCACACCACCCTGTTGGCTGTACCCCCCTCTGGAGCAGAATAGCTGTCAGTCTCTGCTGAGTCACCAGAGGAAGCTGATGGGGTTCTGCCGATCGCAGCCTCTGGTTTCTCAGAACAACAAGGCTGTGGATAATACTGGGAAATTATGGTTTCAGCTGTTTCAAGATCCATAGCATTTTATTCTCTCTCTTAAAACACAACCAGGGGAAACAGGGGAGCTATTCTGAGCCTTGTTAATCACAAAGGGCCTTTTAAAGTGTTGCACTGTCAATATATAACTTTTATGAAATTGTATTATAAATGCCAGTTTTAGACAACTAGCATATTTTAATAGCGTTTTTAAATGCAATCTCACTTTCACACTTGTGAATGAAAAGCAGAACACTGAGGATGGACCAAGTCATAAAAAGATGTGGAGATGTGACCTTCCTTTGTGGAGCTGGAGATACCCCTTCAGCATCAGTCCTGGTCCTACACTGACTGCCAGCTTCTGTGGCTCTGCCAAGAGCAGGGAGAGGGGTCACAGGCTCCTTAATGGGTGTATAATCTTTCCATGAGCAAAGGGATTTGCCAGCATTTAAAAGGCACTTTTAAGTGCCATGGCTGACGAAAAGTGTTTTTAGCTTGCTTAGGATCCCTTGCTGCAGTAACCGAGGTATTTCTGATCCCAAGATAACAGTTACACTGCTCAGCAGGGTCTCATACAGACACTGCCTGGTTGCAGCCTTTATTCAAAGGCTGTCTCCTAACACAGTAAAATAAATCTCTCCCTCTGCTACTAAGTCAGCAACAGCAGAGGGTGGCAAACATGCTCTGCTGCACAAGGCAGCCTGGTGCTCTTGCATCCCTGTGTATGAGCCTTTCTGAATAGGGAATCACTTGAATTCTGCCCACCAGTGCCTGCAGCATTCCCTGCAATCCCTGTGTCTGTCCAATGTGTAATTCAGAAGTTACTCCACTTCGCACAGGGAAATATCGCTGAGTGGAAGCAGTAGCTCTCCACTGTTTAGCATATTATTCCTGCACAATAAATACATGATACAAGCGTTATACTGATATGAAGAAAAAATTAGGCTAATCAGAAACCGCTTCCGGCATATGAAGAAGTTGGAAGGAAGTCTGTAAATAGAGACCAGTGTGACCCCAGTGTCCTTTACTCTACCCACAAATCTCAGAGGTGAGACATGATGCATTCCAGGGATGGAAAATGAGAAGAAGACACAGACATGGACACACACACCCCTCCCCGCCCCCTCCCCATTCATCATGAAGAAAACTTTGCTTGTATATAATGTCTTCTATGGTTAAAAAGGTAAACTTAGGACTGAAATAAGTTTTGATTTTCAAAGAACACACGCTGAGAAAATGTCCAGCCCTGTGCAGAGAATGGGTCCCTGCCTAAACAGGGGCAAACAGAAATAACCAAGGCAAACTGCTGAGGGCTTCATGTGGCAGCTGGTTCCTGCAGTCAGGAGGAGACTCTGTTGCCATGCAGATATCTACCCAGCGGATGTTCCTGAGCATGTCTGAGGATCTGCTTACTCTTGGAAGGTGTCATTGCACATCTCTGGATAAAATTTGATATTGTGTGGGGATAAAAAGCCTTTTCCTTTCAAATCGCAACTATCCTACTTCTTCCCTCTCTTTTTCTTCCCTCAGATGATCCAGCTGTCTCAGCCTGCTCTAGCTAGCTGTTGGAAACAAACGTATTTCGGCCTGGAACAAGCTTCTCTCCCATAGGCTGGCTCGTTTTCTGCAAATGGCTTCGCTGCTGGCAGTCATCCCCTCTGCCACTGCACACCTCCCTCTGCTCCCCCAGGGTGGATACCTGTTTGTCTCCAGTGCTTTGAAGCCAGGGAGATGAGGAAGGGCTGCATGAAGAGGAAGAAATGGAATGCTGGAGAGTCTGTGGTGGGTGCCAGGGACTTTGCCATCAGGAGCAGTGGAGTGTGATTTCCACACCTTGCCCGCCCCATCCGCCTTTACACAAGACTCCTCTTCCCAGGAGAGTGAAAGGGTATTTAATAAATACAATTACAAAACTGCTGGGATCAATACCACGAGGCAGATGGATAGCTCGGCAGAAACAGATAGATTAGATGGTGAGATAAAATAGATTAGTCAAATTGATCCGGGGCCGGTGAGAGAAGGTCCTTCCTTCCAGAGCAGGCAACAGTGGTGCATGTGAAGGAATCCTCTGTGATGCCCACACCCCTCTGCTGCTTTTCTCTCTCTTCTCCCTTCATCTGCTAGCGAAGTAGCACCAGCAGGTGACTCAAAATCCTCTCCTCTGCATCCTTGCACTTTCCCAGCCACCAAGCAGGAGCTTTCAGCTGGGTGCTTTTCTTCTCCTTTCTAATCTGGGGTCCCAAAGTTTGCCACTGACAAGAGGAACAATAGAAAGAGCTAGGAGCTGTGGCATTGAGTCCAACAAAAATGTGGCCTGCTGTCGAGCATTCTCCTTTCCAAGAACAAGAGTAATATAAAAATACTGGTTTGAATTATCTAGGTAAATCCAGGAGAACTGCATGAAATCCTATTTTACCAGGAGGCTCATCAGAGAGATGTGCACTGTATACATTTATTATAAGCGTACTGACCTTTGGTTTTCATTGCAATGTGTCTACCAATAAATATTCCTCTAGCAAGACAGTTGGTAATGACCAATCTACCTCAAACCACACCTGTTCATCAAGACCCAATGAAATAACAGCAAATGCTACCTGTGTATCACATAGCCAATTAGCCATTGCAGGAGAAATCTTAACTTTGGGAACACTTCCGAGTGCTAAATTTCACAATCTCTTCGGTTTTATATTTAAATTTCTCCTACTCCTTTTTTTTTTTTTTTCCTCCCCCAAGGAAAAAAAGAAGAGAAAATGAAAAATCCTGAGACACACTGCTTTTATAAATGCAGTTCCATCAGCAGCACTGGTGATTTCTTTTACCTTTGGCTATTTGGCTCACATGAACTGACAAGCTGCATGTTACAAAAAAGCCACTCTTCATAGAAGAACAAACTCACCACTTTTTTCAGTCCCAAACTGCCTGTGCCCTATGGCTTTTGCCAGAGCCAGGAATAATGTGTGGGCATTCAGTGAGGCTGGGGGGAGATTCACCAGCCTTGTTTTATGGCCTGAGGGACTGAGACCTTCACGTGCAGGTTTAGCCAAATGGTCAGGGCCCAATTTATCTAACAGACTTAATGAAGTGCCCTATTTTACGTTACTGCAGTCCATGGAGTTGCATCCTCCCTCTCTGGTCCTCATGTCTGGAGGCTGTTGGCTTTTCTTTGTTTTGACCTCACGGCAAGCCAGTTTAAGGAGCTCAGATGGGAGAAAACTAACTGTGCTGTAAGAAGAGAGTCAGTCAGGGCTGGTTCAGCCCACTGAGGTGGCTCACTGCAGGCTCAAAAACAGATGGGAGAAAACGGGCAGCCAGGGACAAGAGAAGTAAGGGAGGAGTAACACTGCCCCTCTGAGCAGCTCATAGGTGATTAGTTCAGCTTAGCTGTAGCCTTAAATGACACTTTAAGCCTTAAAGGGCCCAAATCACGTGTCTGGCAAGAGGAATTGATAAACTCTATCCCTAGTTTTGCAGTGGGATTTGTTATACACTCATAAAACAGCGTCAGTTAGAAAAAATGAAAAATTAAGACTAATTTCCTTACAAAGAAAAATTGAATTTATTGAAGTTCTCCTTTGAAAGGAAAGACTGGACAAAAAAAAAAGAGTCCCGAATCAAAATACTTCTACACAGAAATCTTAAAACTGCAGAGTTTCACGGCACTCATGAGACCTTTGTCCAGAGCCCTACCCCAAGGCAGGATCAGATGTGCTCAGTCTTCCCTGATAAACATTTCTTTGGCCTACAGCAGTGAAAATGTTGCCCTGGGAAGAGGTTAGCCAAAAGTCTCATGCTTCAATTCTCCCCCACAGCTTAGGCTGTTCAGACCACATCTCCCAAAATAAATGCAGTTCCTGTGAGTAGAGACAGGAGGTGGTTTAATCAGAAAAACTCTGCAAATAGCATCACACGAGAACTGATACCTCTTGATATTTAAAGTCCTTCAGCAGCACAGGCACACAGAGAAAATCACAATGTGCAAGAGCAGCCACAGTGAAGTACATCTGGAGGACTGGTCTAAACATTTTTGCATTTTGGCACCCAGCTCTGCTTTTCTAATGTTCACTGTTCAGCGATATCTAACAGGTAGGCACATGTAGGAAGCTCATAGTGGTCAACTTACATCACCCATACGGATTGCCACAGTCTCCTGCTGGTGGAGAAGTTAATGCATTAGTAATTTCAGTTACTGGCTGACTTGAACAGCAGAAGGTATGGAAAGTGGCTTTTGCCCCTGGGTAGAGCAGAAGTATGCAATGAGTCTCTGCATGATCAGCAGAGTTACTTCTTGGCTGCTGTTGACATTGGTGACAAAAGGAGGGCTAAGGAGAATCTCCATCCTTTTTTGGAAGCAGGGGGAAACACAGTGACAAAGGGTGAGGAGAAAGGATGAGGTACTTAATGCCTTCTTTAATAATAACACCAGTTGCTTTCTAGGTATTCAGCCCCCTGAGTGGGAAGACAGGGACTGGGAGCAGAATTAAACCCCCATAATCCAAGGGCAAATGGTCAGTTATCTGTTACACCACTCAGACCCACACAAGTCAGTGGAACCAGACAGGATCCATCCAAGGCTACGGAGGGAGCTGGCAGAAGTGTTCACTGAGCCACCTTCCATCATTTACCAGCAGTCCTGCCCAAATGGCAAGGCCCTTGTTCACTGGAGGTTACCAGATATTACGCCCACCGGCAAGAAGGGCCGTAAAGAGGATCTGGGAAACTACAGGCCTGTCAGCCTGACCTCAGTGCTGGCGAAGGTCATGGAGCAGATCATCCTGAGTGCCACGATATGGCAGGACAACCAGACGATCAGGCCCAGAGAGTGGTGGTGAATGGTACTGCATACTGCTGGTGTCTGGTCACAAGTGGTGTTCCACAGAGCTCAGTGTGGGCCTGTTTAATATCTCTATCGACGACCTGGATGAGGGGATCGAGTGCACGCTCAGTCAGTTTGCAGATGACACCAACTTGGGCAAGAGTGTTGATCTTCTGGAGGGCAGGAAGGGGCTACAGAGGGATCTGGACTGGCTGCTATCCATGGGCCCAGGCCAATTTAGGAGGTTCATTAAGGTAAAGTGCCTGGGCCTTCACTCGGGTCATTATAACCCCATGCAAAGCTACAGGGGTGGGGAAGAGTGGCTGGAAAGCTGCCTGTTGGAAAAGGACCTGGTGGGGCTGGTCAGCAGTAGCTGAACAGTGTGTCCAGGTGGCCAAGAAGGCCAATGGCAACGTGGTTTGTATCAGCAATATTGCAGACAGCAGGACTAGGGAAATGACTGTCCCCCTGTACTCAGCGCTGCTGAGACCACATCTTGAACCCTGTGTCCAGTTTTGGGCCCGTCTCTACAAGAAAGACCCTGATGTGCTGGAGCGGGTCCAGAGAACAGAAAGAGATTTGAGGAGGGGACTGGAGCACAAGTCCTGTGAGGAAGGGCTGAGGAAGCTGAGGTTGTTTAGTCAGAGAAAAGAAGGCTCAGGATGGACCTTATCACTCTGTACAGTTATCTGAAAGGAGGTTGTAGCAAGGCAGGGGTCAGCCTCTTCTCCCTGGTAACAAGTGATAGGTCAAGAGGAAATGGCCTCAAGCTGCACCAAGGAAGTTTAGCTTGGATATTAAGAAAAACTTCTTCACAGAAGGGGTTGTCAATCATTGGAACAGGCTGCTCAGGGAAGTGATTGAGTCACGATCCTTGAAGGGATTTAAAATACGTGTGGATGTGGCACTTAGGAACATGGTTTGGTGGTGGACTTGGCAGTAGTGGGTTAATGGTTGGACCTGATGATCTTAAAGGTCTTTTCTGACCTAAGAAATTTTATGGTTTTATTCTATGATTCTGTGAATGGCAGAGGAGAGTTTTGTTCTCAAGAATATAGGCTGCAGTGAACTTGAGCCATTATATTAAAAATACTACTCATGTCTAGTTATATAATAAATTGAAAGTCCTCCCTCTTGTACAAATATGTTTTCCATCTGATTTGGAGCAGCTAATATACAGAAAAAGTTACATTAAAGAAAAAAAGAAAGGCTAGTCAGCTGTTCAAAGGTGTGACATCTATGAAAGAAGCCAAGTCAGAGAAGTGTTAGTGATTAAAGTGGCCAAGTTAAACAAGATACAATTAAAGCCACTGCTTCCCCACCATCTCCCCAGATTTTCCAAATAAGGGTTTATGAATCCTAGGGGACCAGGTTAGCTCTAATTGTATCTTGTTTAACTTGGCCAATTAAGCAGCAAACTCTTCTTAGAGCTGGCCCTGCCCGCAGATATCACACCTTCCTTTGCTTCTGACTGCTTTCTTCAGTTTTTGAAGCATATATACCCTATATTTTATTAGCTCTTGGGAATGTGTTTCTAAAAATGCCCTTTGGTTCGTACCTATTGCAACTACATGAACAGTCTTTTCAACCATACGCCATTCTCCTGGAATAGTAGAAACTGTCACCCTGAGCTGTGATACCCTCACGTGTAGACCTTTTAAAGAGTGGACACTGACTTTTCAGAGGGATTTGGGAGAAGATCAGAAACACCTTTTGCCTCAAGACCCCAGTTTCAGCAGGCTGGAACTGAGCTGAAAGTGAGGAGAGCAAGCTGGCACTGCAGATATTTAAGATGGACAGAGCTTTTACTTTTCAGAGCAGACAAAGGCCAACCTGAATGGAAGAAGAGGGGACTGCACTTCCTCTGTGATAAGTGAGCAAGTGAGAGACTTCCTTCCCCTATAGATTACCTAAAGATGCAAGGGAAATGGGGAATTTGTTACTGCTTTTCAATAATTATTTAAACTCAACATTTGGAATTCTGTATGACTCTACCTAAATTAATAAAGCACACACAATGTTTTTAGAGGCAAACCGGTCTTCTGCCTGTTCAGGGTGACAATTTCCACTATTCCAGGGAAATGGTTCACTTTGTGCTAAATTTTACTAGTAGTTACTCTACATTTGCAGGGGAAACTCATAACTGTCTATTAAATAAAATGATACTCAAATACCCAACTCTTACAGAAGAACCAGACAATCATTCTTCCTACTTTGGAGAGAGGGAAATGGGCAAAGTGACCAGAAAAACTGCCAAAAGAGGCACACCAAACCCCAAAGCAGCATTACACCACATTATGTCACAAATGTGCATAACCCGAGGGACAGCATGTCCTGTTCTCAGGCAGGAGAGATAAACAGACATCCACAGCTCTAACCCCAGCTCTGTTCAAGACTCATCTCAAACTAGCATCCCCAATTCATTTTCCCATAAGTAACACAGGGACCAGGCTTCTCTAATTCACAGAGGAGTGGCAACAGATAACATTCACTTACCACCTTGAAAAGGTCAAGTACCACGCAAATGCATATGGAGTGCTAACAACATACCTACAGCACTTCCTGGGTACCAAAAATACCTTTGTCCAGGAGTGCAGCACCAGCACCATCAGGCTCCTGATGAAATATGAACGATTAGGAAAGACTTTTTTTTTTTTTTTTTTTTTTTTTTGCTTTACCTTCCATTTTTTAAAATCAAACTGGTACCGATAAACTTGATTGAGAGCACATTTGGAAAACGTTTTGATTGCTGCTTGTTGAAGTTTCCTATGCATTTAAATGCTAAAAAGTTTAAAAAAATCGGCATGACAAGATGCCTGAGGAAGGATGCTAAGTAATGCAGAACAGTACCAACACTGCTGGAGTGCCTGATGAGAGAGCTTCGCCCACTTGTATGCAGGAATCACCAGATGGCACTGTAACAACACATAGTTTTCCAAATTCTTACTCTAAGTGGGCAAGAACCGCTGGGTTAATGAAGAAACAATACCTTTCTGCTGTTACTGTGAATAAGTAGTTTGGGGATACTGGGGAGAGGGGAAGCTATGAGAGATGGTTGTTGCTTCTGACCTACCTTCACCTAAAACGTCAAGTCGATCCATGATGGATGGTAACTCTCTACGTGCCTGGGTGTTACTTGAGTAGCTCTGGCATATGTGTACAGTTAAATAAAGAAAGAATGCTAAAAACCAAAGTCTCTAGGTCGTCTTCATTTTGCCTTTTACAGCATTTTGAAACATTCTTTTAGCAGGAAACTACTACATATTCATATGGTTATATATGTATGTAAGTATGTACAGACACATACATATGCACATCATTTGAATTAATCAAAACACAGAAACTTCCCTAAGGTTATGAAGCAAGGCAGTGGCAGAGCAAGGAATAGAAGCCAAGAAAACTCTAATAAACAGCTGTAACAGAAGTACCTTATTCATGTGTGACTCACTAACACATAATTACTCTGATAACAAATAACACATTCTTGGAGAGTCTCAGTTTTGATTTATGTCACAGTTTCAGTAAATATAGAGGAGCTGCCAAATTTGCCTATATAAATACCAATGATCTCATTTCTTTTAATCAGAAGTTTTGGAAAATTAGACAAAAAGGTCTTCCCCTCCACACATACCTTTTTTATTTTACCTTATTGATTTGGTGCTCTGGCATAAGGCTCTGTTTTGAACTCTGCTGAAGGAGCAAGCATTTCCAAGGCCTGTTGATGACAAGATATAATTAATACTAGAGAAGAATTAAAGGAGATTTAGAGAAAAAATATTGCACACATTTGGAGTTAAAAAATAATTTAGCCTCATTAAAACAGGTTTCCATTTGCGACTAATTCTATTCCTGGTTACAGAGGCCATCATTTGTCTGAGCAAAGATGAAAAAGTAGCTGTTAACATAGTGCAAATGAGAGTGGAATTGGAAGAGACATGTATGTTAATGAGCATCCAAGTGCACTACAGTGCGCAAAAGCGAGTAGGAAAAAAAAAAAAAACAAACCAGATTCCCCTGATATTGTTGAAAAGCTAATGATTATTTGACATGGTAAGGAATGCCCTGAACCTGCAACCTGATTTACATGAAGGCAGAGTTGTTTGCAGGATCAGAGGCTACTCAGAACACTTCGAGGGCAATACTAATTTCTTGATAGGGTATTAATTGTTCCTTTGCAATTTTGGAAATGATTTAAATAATTTCATTTGTTTGCAAGAGAAGGTCTGGCAAGAAGTGACATTAAGTGTGCACTTAGAACCTACTCTGGTTACCTGAGCTCTAGTGTCTGTATGTGGCGATGTGCTTTAGCTTAATCCCTGGATGTATATGCAAGTTGTTGATTCTCTCCCTCAATGCAAAATGTATCACTGAGCTTATGAAACAAGCAGACAGAGTGAGCCATGTTTCATGGAGATTCATGCAGTCTGCACACTCATCAAAGCCAGAAGGACAGTGTCGTCCTAATAGAATTTGGCCTTTCACATTTGCCTTAATGTACTGAATGGTTTTGTGTGTGGGACTCCAAAAATTAGTATTGAAACTTCTTTTCAGCTAAAGATAACTAACTGAAAACAGAGACTCTCAAGCCCCCTCTTACCAACAGCCCAAGCACTAGAATGTCGAAGAGAAGAGGAGCCCTGTCTCCTGACAGTGACTTAAACGATAATAGATCTGTCTGTTTTGACTGGAAACCCCATAAGCAGAAGGGCAGGGCTGAGGGCAAAATATGTGCAGGGGACACACCATTTTGCAACAAACTCCATTTCTTCTGTGAGTACCCAGAACGGTGCTAGATATTCCTGAGTGCTGCCCACTGGAACCTTAGCTATTTTGTGTGCAGCCTTGTGGGTGCCTTGTACACGTCCACAAACAAACTGAGCATTTTTGACACCTCTCTGCCCGTAACAAAAAATAAACCACTCCATGGACTTGGAAAATATGATGGAAAGTTTGTCTCAAATTGCTGGTCAAATTTGTTTGCAACAGCCTGAATTTGCAGTGGATATCTTGTCTGGGGCACCCTCTGGCTGCTGCACAGACAAGAGTAGTGGCACTCTGAGCTCAAAAAAACCAAACTTGGGCAGGATTTAAGCCTGGGAAAGCATTTCTACTTTCTCCCAAGCAATGCTGCAAGCAGAAAAAGAGTTCTTGGACACATATCCAACCGAAAAAACACTATTATCTCTAAAGCAACCGTTTTGCCTTGCTGTGAAAATCTAAATGGGGGTCAGTAATGTCTCAATCCAAAACATTCTATTGTTTTAAACATAGCTGTGTTTATTCCACCCTTTCCCATTCATTATGCAAAGAAACATTGCGAGATAAACAAGAAGCATGAACAGTTGAGTGGAGCCTGCCAGAATTCCCAAATATTTCATATTTTGGCCCCTGAGATGAATTCAGGCTCCAGACCACCTAACTAGAGAACGAGCTGGATGTTGCAAATGTGTTTGGCCAAGATTACAAAAACTTCTGAGTTAAAGCATTTTACACTGCTCTGCTAACAAAATTTCCTCAGTATCCTCCTATTTTTTTAGATCACACCTTGCCAGGGTGGTCTTGTGCTTGTACATGAGCCATCAGCTCATGGAAACACTGATTCAGTGATGATGTTTGCAGTGTTTGCTGAAAACGGAGCCTTTTGAGACCCCCCTGGGTACCCCTTAAGATAACTAACAGGCCATAACTTCACAAAGTGTTTGGAGATAGAGAGCCAGGCTCAATAGGAGTTTTAACTAACACTGTTCAAACCATTGTGCAATGAAATGATCTTTCTTTGAGCTTCATATGCTCTAACATGAAAATGTTGAACACTGAAGTGTGGCACAGATGGCCAGTCCGTGCAACAGAATCCAGGCAAGTGAACCATTTACTGGAACATGTATTTTAGCTATATAAAATACAGGATATTTTTCCTGAGGATCATATCCACAAGACATCAGTCTTATTGCCCTGCTGAAACAAATCTGTGTTTTTCCTTTTTTTACATCCCTTTCTCCTCCACTTTTAACATCACTGCCTAATCTGTGCAGGTGTAGTTTGCCAGACTGCTTCATCCCCTCCCTGGTGTGAAATTAATTCATGCCTTCAGCAGAGTCCACAGACTGCTCGTAGACCCCTGATCTTGCTTCCCTTTTTTATTTTTTTTTAGTTTCTGATTCAGTGCTCTTACTGCAGCTACTCTCCAACAGACTTATTTTACATGTTTATTCTTTTTTGTGTTCATCCGATTTTTTGCACTGGTTAGGAAGAAATACCGCACCATATTCTGATTTTTAGTGTTGTCTTACATTCTCTCTGGATTAAATATTTTTGTATGCCAAAGCAATAGGCTATTAAAATTGCTGTATCTGAACATATGGGTACATCTTTTTTTCATTCAACTGTCTGCCTGGACATACAGATCCCCAGCTCTACGAAAGGATTCAAAGGGATAATGTCAATCAAATGTGGGTGGCACTTCTTCATGGCACTTGTTTTACTGCGATCGAAACTGTTGTACATAGTGCCCATATTTCAGTCAACATTCACAAAATGCTCTATTTCTGTCACTGTATTGATGTGTGTTTGCTCATCCTTCCTGGCTGAAAAATGAGAGGAAAAACTCTGGTTGTGTTCCCATGCTAAGTTGCACAAACACGGTACTTCCAGTGAACTGAGAGGGAGTTTGTGGCTACATCCTGGAGAAAGTGAATATGCATCCCTCTCTTACACTTACCGCTTTCAGTTCTGATTTTCCAGCAGCTGGCAAAACAAGGCAAATCATGGTAGAAGAGCTCAGTAGAGAAATAAACTGTTTTAAATTAAGACATTCCTTTTTCACTGGGAAAATGCTCATAGTCACTGACACTCCTACAGCAGACAGCGCCCACTGCACTTTGCAGCAACGCAGCACCACACAGATCTACAAAAGACTGTAGAGGACCTGGCATATATCAGTGAGCCTACAGCCTGAACACTAAAGAAATGACAAAAAACAAACAAACAAACAAACAAACAAAAACCAACACCAAAACAAAGCCTTAAGGAAAAGAGCCGGTGCGATCACAGCCACACTTCCTACCATTCGGTGTCTCTGAGAAACTGAAGCCATTCTCACTTGCTTCTCAGCCAAGATATCAGAAATCACATTAGAATCACAGAATCACAGAATATGCTGAGTTGGAAGGGATCCACGAGGATCATCGAGTCTAACTCTTAAGTCAAGGTCCAATACTGCGTTCCCCTAAATATTGTTTTCCTTTCACCTTAGTTTTTACAGATGAACAAGAAAAGATACATTTACAGGTATTTACACCATTACCATCACCACATATATTGGAACCAGAGAGTCCATGAGGCTTTTCCAGGGAAACAAACACTTTCCACAGTTCTGCACCGAAGTACTTCTATTCTAAACCCACCTCTCCACTTCTAGTCTCCTTCATTTCATGTAGTCTTATGGAATGCCTGTGCACAGCTGAGGGTCCTGCTCTGAAGAGGGGAAAAAAAACCAAGCCAGTTTTCACTTCAGCTTTGCATTGTAATTCGTCTTTTAATTGTTTGACAGCAGCATGCAAAACATTGCTCTGATTCAGCAGAAGCGCTTCACAGCCAGAACACAAAGCCCTTGCTTGAGCCTCAGAGAGAAGAAGGAGGGCTTTCAGCTGTGTTAAGATAGGGCAAGTTTTGCTCCTTGCAAACTTTATGTGAAGTTGCCAGAAGAGTAAGAAAAAGGAAAGAGAATTGCTAATTCTCTGTCCAAGGCTGTTCCTCAGCACATTCTAGTCCTGGACACAGATTTATTTATTTATTTATATGACTTTAAAAAATTCATACTTTCCCCCCAAACAATTTAGCAGCCAGACAAGCACCCTGTTTAGCATTTGTGGAACTCAGGCAGGTTTACCTTTATTTCCAGAGGACAGCACCAGTCTGGCCAGGGGCCAATGCAAAAGTAATCCAATGTTGTTATTATTATTAAGTTGTCCTAAAGAAAACTGGAGGTGGTTTATCTTTTACAACACTCCTTTCTAATGAATTGGCAACACATCTGACTTGGGTCCTTGTATGGGGCCTCCCCTGAGCCCTCTCACCCCTGCTTGTTACTGGCTTCCTGCTGATTTACAACAAAACTTTGACATTTGGTCTGCTCCTTAATAAGGGCCTGTGACATTGCCCAGGTATGAAAAAGGAGAATAAAATTATGTGGGTTAAAAATGATATAGCTCTTTGAAGGTGGAGACAGCAGAACAGGGCTTCAAAGTCCAGAGAGAAAAACGATACCCACAGAAGGCTCTTTGTTCGGATGGCTCGGCTGGCATAAATCTCCCAGCTGTGGTCCTTTATACCACCTCTAATTATTTGAAACTCATTTATCACTTGAGCGTCAAATAATTAGAACTGGTGTAGAGAAACAGAGAATAAGAAGGCAGGAAGGCAGGAAAAAAAGGGACGGAAGGAACAGATACCATAGGCCATTCAGTTGGGTGATTTTGAACAGGAAGAGCTTATTAAATTATCTTGATAAGGGGACTTGAATAATTCCTGAATTTCAGGGAAAAGCAAACCAGGCCTCTTCACTGTTTGTATTAAAGGAGTATCAGAAACCCTTGGACTGCAAAGAAGAATGTAAGCTTAGAAAAGAAGATTCAAATTAAGCATCAGAGCAGTGATAACTCCCTGAAATTCCCAATCAAAAAAGCAGTGCTGTTTAAGAGTGCTACCTATAATTCAATACAGTGTTACAGCTCTCCTGTGTCAGAGGCCTGAAAAGGAGCGTAGGTGTTCCTGCACAGAGTAAATGCCAACCTAATTGAGTTTCCTGCACTGCAGCACGAGCAATGCAATGATCAAGCACTTTGTTCAAAATTTCCTGAAGGGCTCAAATCCTGCCCTGACTTACCCTTTTTTGCAAACCCACCAACTTCAAAAGTGTTTAGCAAAATGGGTTAGCAGCAAAACCAGAGTATTTCTTGCTGGGTGGTACTTTATTGGTCTGGCCAGGAGCCAGTGCAAAAGTAACCCAGTGCTGTTATTGTTATTCAAATGTTTTGAAGTTCTTATACAGCAATATTCACTTTCCATACTCTTCACTTCTTCTATTATTTCTCTGCCTTCTGCAAAAATTTAATATGAAGGAAATTTGGGCAAGGTAAGGGAAAGACAGCACGACATAGATAAAATCTATGCCTCTCTAACCTATGACCTCTGTATCTAAATAGGTGATAACAAACAATGGGTAAAGGCAATGGTACGGCTCTGTTTTCATTTATGAAAAGGGAAAAGAGATTAAGGTGGAAGAGCAAAAAAAAAAAAAAACACAAACAAACAAACAAAAAAAACCAAAACATAAAGCTGGCTAAGAAACAGAAAACACACACGAGGAATGAATTTCCAGAGTTCCGCAATACAATCTGTGTTATCAGGTACAGGGGTCAACACGCTGTAGCTACAGGTGCCAAAGATATCACACAGGGATTTCCAATGGCCCCCAGGAGGACAGGGGAGGAGCAGACGTGCATCTGTGAGAGGCAGCTGCTCCCTGCTCCCACCAAGCTGAGTCCCGAGGGGAGCTGGGAGCAGAGTGCGCATCTCGCCTGGCCCCACGGGCAGCATTTTGCCTTGTTGAGCAGCACTGTTCAATGCTCACGGAGTTCCTACTGCTGCTTTTAAACTGTAATTTGGGAAAGCAAGTGCCTCCTGGAATGCCACCACAGGCCTGCTGTGCTAGTGACTAGCTTAGAATAGTGATCGAGTCATGAAAAGACAGAAAAAAGCCTTCAGAGCTTCCTATGAGGGACTGGAGGGGGGAATCAGGATAGCAGGCAAGCCAGTAGAGGAACATGGGGGCAGTTCTGAGGGACACATGCTGGGACATGAGCAGCAGCCCAGGCCAGCGAAGAGATGCTGAGGTGCTCAAAGCAGCGAGGAAAAGAGCAAACACCCTGCAGCAGAGGTCTGGGCTCGGCATCGTTGCAAGTGCTGGTCTGAGAGCCCAAGCCCCAGGGAGGAACAGCAGCCGTGCTGAGATCAGTGGCCAGCCCCCCGTTGTCCTTCCCCTCCCGTTAGCTGTGCCTCCAGCTTGCCTTGCAACCCCCTCCTCCTTACCCTCTTCCTCCGTGCAACGACCCCCTGTGCTAAAAATACCCCCCTGCAGCACTTGGTACAATAGATAAGCCTGGCAAAGCTCTTGTGGGAGACGCTGTGGCTTCACATCTGCTTGTTAAAAATATCACATATTATTAAAAAAAAAAAAAAAAGTTTCTTGTGACTAATTTCCACAGCAAACCATATGGTCTTTTTACTTCTCCTGCACTCATAATAATTAAATGGCTAATTTCCCCTCTTAAACTACCTTCGTCCCACAGAAAGAAACAAAGGAAATCACAGCTATTCAGCTACAAAACATCTTGTTAAAGCACAGCAAAGAGTTATGCAATTAACCCCACAAAAGCCGGAATTTCACAGTTATATCTAACACTCCGAGTTAACAAGAACAGGCTTTAAATTGAGCCTTTTTTTGTTATTGCTGCTGTTTGCTGGCACAGCAGTCACAGTTAAGGTCAGGTGTCAGACCAGATTTAAGCCATAAATGTCTGTTTCCTTGTTTTTTGTGAGCCGGAGTCAGCGCCGTATTGTGATTTAAATCAGCCGCTGGGTGCTTTGGAGGAGGCTTCCATTAAAGTGGGGAACAAAGAATATGATTGCTTCCACGGCACAACCGCCTGCGTATCTCCCGGTGCATTGTACGTGCCGAGGCGAGAGCCCTGCAGGCTGGTGTGCTGTGTGTGCTACCGATGTGGTTCACAGCTTCATTTCGGGGCTGTTTCGGAGCACGTCAGGCCTGCCATGGCCTGCCCAGCTCCGCAGGGTTCAGCCGTGGTCTTCTGCTGTCCACCTGCACCAGAAATGGACGTTTTCGTAATCCCATTTGGAGTCTCCATGGGGCCATGGCCCTGGAGCAGTGGGATGCCAGGGTTTTCAAATTCTATTTGCAAAGCAGCTGGGGTGGTGCTAGAGAGGTTATTAAATTGGCTGAGAAGGTGCTCGTAGCAGAGGGGTAGCTCTTCAGGCTACAGGCTCCGAGTCCAGCTGCTCCTGGGTGATGCTGTGAGCATCATCTCTTATCCCCACGAGAGACTGCGGGGCCCAGCGGCTCCCCCAGCAGAGGCAACTTTGCTGCAAAGCCCAAAGCACCTGAGTTATCTTTCAGTCATCTTCCATTTCCTCCTGTCCCTGCTAAACAGCCCCAAGGCCTGCAGTGTGGGACGTGCCAGTGGAGCTTGTCCCTGCGAGGGACAGTGGGATGCTGCACAGGGACACATCCCCAGTAGCCAGCCCAGCTGGAGGAGCAGCAGTTTCACGGAGGAGGATGCCAGTGGCACGGTACAATGAACAGCACAGCAATTGCATTCAATGAGACAGAACGTTTCTAACTTGTCAGCTTAGGTGAGGGTGCCCATTCACCTGCTGTATTGGAGTGCTCAGATTGGCACTTAGGAGAATAAAATGGGTATTTGGGTACCTAAATGCCTGTCTGAAAATTAAAATTTAGAACTGGGTGCCTTCATTTAGACAATCAGGTTTGAAAATTAGAGTGAGAGATTGCATGCCTGAGTATAATTTAGAGCACAGACTCATTATGGATAGTTTTATTGTTTAAGAAAATCCTTCCTGTCTGGAAACAAGGCAATGACCAGGACTGTAAAGACTGAAGAAAACTGTGATGGTGCTGGGCAATTTTCTTGATAAGATGACCCACTAGATGACACTTTGCATAATAACATGATGGACTGAGTATTTCCATGCTACATATTAATTTTCTAGCTTGGTAAAGCCTATTATGGGCTGGTGTCAGGAACCCATGGACCATAAAGCTAACTAGGGCCTTCCTAAAGTACCTGCCTCCCTGATAAGGCGGGTGGTCTCCAGCTACATCTCATGCATGCAAGTGGTAGAAAGAAACTACAGAGAAGAAAGAAGAAATTAGCAGAGAAAATAAGACCATAGGAGGACAGAGAGAGAGAGAGAGGGAGGGAGCTGAGAATAGGCCAGGACAAGATGTGGTGAAGGCAAGATGTCACGCATGGAGGAAGGGCTACAAGGCTAGATAGACACTAAGAGATCAGGAAGGGTGAACAAAGTAGGAGTGGGGGCTGAAGAAATAAAAACTGGTGACGAAAATAAGAGTGGAACTGGGTGGAAAAGTGTAGAGTTGAGTAAGACGGAGCAGAGTTTAAGAGAGAAGATCAGAAGAGGGCCACTTGGGAGGAATTAGAACATAATTATCCAGTCGTAAATTCATACAATAGAAAATAGCAATATTTCATCCAGAAAGAATGCTCCACATGTTTTCCCAAGCAGCAGCCTTCAAAGCCAAGAGAGAAGAAAGAACAAGGGAGAGCAGACAACATGACTGTGTGTTTCAAGTTGGTTTCTTATATTTCAGAGAGTTTATGTATCTGGCATTAAATATAAAAACAAAGAATAACATCTTTAGATTGTGTTATGAGATGCAGTTTCCACTGATTCAAAAACTGAATTTAGAAAGAAATATACCTCTCTGTCCAAACAGAAAATAGCTGATATAGATTTCTTATATTACACTATTTATCTATCCTTGCTTAAGAAAACAAATACACACTTCCACTGGAATTTTCTAGACCATTTATCAGCATTTCTCCCTGTGATGTGGATCTAAATGCTGCATTTTTTCCTCTGCTTGCTTTCTTTATGCTTCAGCTGGAGAATGACCAAGAATATAAGATCTATCATGAAATACTGCAATGTGCAAGTTAGTTGCACCAGCACATTTTGGGTTGGGTGGGATTGGCGTTTTGGCGAATTTGGTTTTTTAGTCTTTTGTGGTTGGTTGGGTTTGGTTTGGTTTTGTTCTAATTAATTTTCTGAATGACTTGTTAGTTTTTAGTGAAAGCAGTTTGAGTTAGTTTGAATGTTTTGCATGAAAGTGCATAATAGCCATGCCCAATGGAACTGCAAGTTTTGGGGGAAGCTTCAGTTCATCCTGTCAGCTAGCAGCCTGTCTGCAACTGCTGGTATTTAAGCAGCACTGACTGGCTGGTGTAACATCTCCACTGTAGCATCCACACAGCTAAAGTCACTAAAATACATGCAGCCAGTAGATCTTGGATAATTTCACTCCCAGTGTGATTGGCCCTGAGCCTAACCTGGAAAAATGCATGGTATTCGCCTTTGTTTTGTAAAATCAGATAAACAGGGGAGATAGATACACTGGGCAAAAAAGGCTGTTCCCTCATCCTACTCTCCAACCTCTTCAGACTCAGAAATTGCCAAACCTTAGGATGCTTGCAAGGGAGTCCAACAGATTTTCAGGAGCAGGTGTACAAGAAATACATGGAAATAGGAAAGAAGCAGACAAAATACTGAGGAGCCTTTTTCTTCCTTTGCTTACTGCCCTTTGTTACTGCTTTAACCTAACATAAGCAAAGCCTAGTTTAATATTACAACACAAGACAGAGGTCATAGAGGTGCTGTGTAGGTAATGCATTCTGAGAACTTCTGGCCAGCAAACTCAGTTATTTTGAGGAGAAGGAAAATTTTTAGCCTTTCTCGACTGCAGAAGTGTCCTATGTTTCTGCTATGGCTCTTGGGAATATCCTGCTTAGAAACCAGTCACATAATGATGCCAGAAACAACCGACTTTAGTAGTGTGAATACTCAAAGAATTAGTAAATGTGTAAAACCACAGGATGGTGGAAACGCAGCATACTTTACTGTCACTTACAGACAGTAACGGAAAATTACTGGGTGCAAATGGATCTCTAATTATAGCCCACTCCCCCACAGCTAACATATTGTCAGCATCATCTTCACAAAACATTTACACTTTCCCTTAGGGATACCTACTTCTGTTTTGGAAAAAGAAATCGCAGTTGCTTGGAATCTAGAACACAGCAACGTCATAACAACAGAACAAGTTAATCTAACTTAACAGTGAAATTGGTCATTTTTTTTTAAAGGTGAAAATCAGTTTACAATTTCCATCTGTCCCCATGGAAGTCAAAATATATTTTAACTTTCATATCTGTGTCTGACAATCATAATCTATAATACAAACGGTAATAAAATTTCCCTTTCCTCTGACAAAAATGCACCCAGAAATACAAGCAATACTTTATCAGTTTCCTCTCTCACCTCACCAAATGTGGGTGTTTAGAGTCAGATACTCTTGCCCAAACCTGTCATAGATGAGCTTTGCAGCATCTAAATGCATTTCCTTTCAAAATGTGATTTTAGGTTCCCAGTTGTGGGTTCTCAACTTTGAAAACTGGAAACATGTTACTATCGTAACAAATAGCACATTTGGCTTCTTCTCAAGTGGTTGGTATCTGATTTCTGCGCAGAAAGTGAGGAAAGTAGCTTCTCAGCCTTTCCCTGTAGCCATTTAGTGGCCTCTCTAAACTACTACCTGTTCTAGAGTAACTGCAAGCCATACGTACACCCATTCCCAGGAAATGGGGAGGCAAAAGAGTGCTGCTTTGCTGCAAAAACAGGTACAGAGCTATATCCAAGCAAGTGCTACTAATCCTTTCCTTCTATCAGCACTTAGGTTTGCACACAAACCACAAATCCAAGTGGCAAGGTGAAAGACATAACTCAGGCGTATCCTACTGAGCTCTAGCATAGCAAGTGCCAGTAGACAAATTTTGAAATTCCTAAGCTAAATTTTTCTTACCAAATCGAGCCTAACAATTTTATTTTTATATTGATTGCTTCTTGCGTTCAGAGGTCCTTGAATGAAGGGCATTTTATAAATGTAAATTTGATGGACTGATACATGTATATTCATGAGAATGTAGCTGGAACTGAGTAGGTTAGTGTTAGTTTACACTCCAATTTTGTCAATAAGAATCAGGGAAAGGAGGGATTAATGGGTCACTCTTATAATCTGATCATATCAATGCTATCCACTAGCAAGACAATGCAAGAACATGTCTGTAACATCAACCCTGTATAAGCAATCTACAATTGACCTTTAGAACAAGTTGCATGAGTTTTGGCACTCCTTTTCCATCTACCATTTGCTGCAGAAATATTTATATATAGAAACATGCAAACAGTTCATGTATTCACAGGGGGAATAAACTATGAATATGAAGGAAAGATGGATAAATTTACATAAGTGAGCCCTGGGTGGACAGCAGGTATTCACGCAGTAAAGAAATATAAAATGAGAAAAGAAATTGTAATGCAGCAGGGTTCAAGCATGTTTGCTGAGGCAAGGCTCACAGAAAAGTGCATCTATGCCTCTTGCTAAGTGCTATGATAAGCGTGGTAACACCCCCCCAGCAGCAAAATCCATGCTGAGGGTCTTCCATGATGCATGGCTACTCTGGTGGTCCACTAACAGCACTCACCGTGGGAGCACTGACACACACCGTATGTCGATATTTTATCACCCAGGCTGCCTAACCTTATCTGGAGCAGAAACACAAAGACAGTGATAACAGGGACTGCTGCTAGCACCCCAGCCCTGTTACGGGCCAGTGTTTGTGTGGTGGCCCTATCTCTGATAGCCCCAGTGTTGTTATCACTGTCAGTAGGACAAAAGTAGGAACTTTCTCAAGTTTCTATACTACCCCATTGCTCAACCTCCAGATTGTCCATTTTCCTCAGTGCAAGTTGGTTGTTGTTTTGTTGTGTTTTTTTTCTTTTTAATTGCACTGGCATTTAACTCAACTTCCGCTGAAGTTCTCGGGTAGGAGATAGGTCTTTTGGTTCTAGCGGGAGATAACGCTTTGACCACCGTGGAGAGGAAGCGTGCATCGAGCCTGACATCTGTCAGAGCCTGTAGCCCTCTGCTTGTCTGTGCCAGGAAATGCAGTCCAATTTCTACGCTCCTGTGGTCTAACTGACAAGCTGATTTCTCAAGGCCCTTCATAACTCCTGATGCTAAAATTCTTCTTTCTCAGGGATGTTTCGTAAAAATCAAAGTGATATTGCAACTCCCAAGGCTGATATTGTAAAGGTGACAGTGGTTGCTGTTCCAGTGTTTTCAGTCCTGGTTTTCACAGAGGCATCAGGGACATGAGTCACAGCAGGCACTCCTGCTGCTGCTACTACTTTTGCTAACACTTAGACCAGAAAATGGCTGGAGTTCAATGATACTACAATCTCAGGCCTCTGAGAGCCACTACCAACCACACCGCTAGATGAGAATTAATGAAACAGTAGGAAATGAACGTCCGTGTGTATCTAATATTGTATTATATTACATTAATGCAAAAATGGCCTGAGTGACCTCATGGAGCACTTGTGTGATGAGAACACCCTTGTGAAGCTACAGCTGTTTTGAACTATTAAACGTTCATAAGCCAGACATGATTTTCCCTGCAATGCTTCTGCTAAATGAGTGGCTATGTATTGCATTAGCATTCCCAGATGCCCTCCCTCAGCTCAAGCAGCCTGGGGGTAAAAAGGCAGGAAGGCTCTGGGATGCACTTCTGCGCCTGAGAACTGCAGCGCAAATCACCCTAATTGTTTGTTAGATGAACAATGATCACTAATTAACATTGTTAAAATGTCATCAATGATCACTAATTAACATTGTTAAAAAATTGTTAACAAAGGAAATTTAACAATATCTTAATTAGGAAGGATTTCCAATTTGTGATATAGAGCATGTTAGACAAACAAGGCACAACTCCCCCTTTGTTTTTCAACTCTGCAGCAGGAGAGATTACATGATATGACACAACACAGTCTGCATTTCCCGTTTATCATTCTGCGTCCTCGACACAGTTCTGTTGTATAATTACAGCCGGGGCTAATTTTACCTGTGTTATTGTTTGCCCTGTAATTTAGAGAGAATGGGCCATGTTGATGCTATGTGATTTAGTCTAGGGCAGTCAATTGGCTTTTTGCCACAGGACTACTGCTCACATGTTACTGCAATGGAGTGCACGCATTGCAAAAGAAAAGATCCTTTTTAGTGTTTTAATTTACTTAATAATAAAGTGTAAGGGTAGCAGCTTTCTTCAGGTTTTCTTTTTTGAAATGTAATTTATCCACATCCACTAACCTTTCAGTGCTGTGTTCTACTTCAAAGCCACTGTACATTGTTGGAAAAAGTCCCCTCCTATTATCTATTACTTAATTATTAAAAAGCGTCTACTCTGTTTTCATAAATTATCTATGTATCAGGGATGCTGGCTTATGAGGAGCAAAGACATGCACACATATAAGCATGCAGGCTTGGGGAGGTTAAGAAGTTAATTATCCCTGATGGAAAGTCAGTAATGAGTAAAAACTCCTGATTTTATTTCACACGGTCCTGGAGTCAGAGAGTGAAAAGGTTTTGAGAACTTCCGTAGCAAATTATCTTTAAAAGTAGCACAGCTGAAATGGCAAGCTCTCCTTGGTTATGTTCTACCTGGCAGAATACTCCACATATCTGACATTGTTCCCAAAGGGAGTATATTTATTGCATAATGCCAAAGCCTATCTCCACCGGACTCTTGTTACCAGAGCAGAGGGAACTTTATTTACTTATTCATTTGTACAAACCCTGTCATAAATACAGATGAATGGTTAAGGCTGCATGTGTTTTCATAAGTAGGAACATGAAGATTTACTGTTTCAGTGTAGACCTGCCCTTCTGTTCTAGGCTTTAGTTTCATATGTTGTATGGCAATCATCTGCTTAGGGTGATGGATCACTCTTTTCTCCCTTTGCAAGGTGCTTCTGCATGTTTTCATCCTCTACAGTGCTTCTTCCAAAGGGCTGGGAAAATCTGAATTCATTTTTAGAATAGAAATAGTCTTTGGTACTCCTGTCTTCTTTTCACATGTGCTCACCACCACCTCAAAAGCAACCTGATGTGGAGTGAGAGATGTTGTTCTTCCTAAGAAACACTGCTTGCATTCATATCACCCAGAAGTCTGGAAAAAGTGTCTGATTCCTTGCAGACCCTTCTGCATCACTCAGGAGTGTTCAGCCCCGAGGGACACCTACAGTGTGCTGCTTGCCCTGGCACTGTTTTGAGGAGGAGGATGCTCCATCAGTCCCTCAATGAACGCAGGGGTGCTCCACTCCTATACCAGTCAACACTGTCACACACAAAATGGGACAACTACTTACCCCTAAACCATCAGCGTGCAGCCATAGAATCACAGAATATATTGAGTTGGAAGGGCCCATCAGGATCAAGTCCAACTCCTGACCTTGCACAGGACACCCCAAGAAGCACACCATGTGCCTGAGAGTGTTGTCCAAATGCTTCTTGAGTTCAGACAGGCTTGGTGCTGTGACCACTTCCTCGGGGAGCCCGTTCCAGTGCTTAAATACCCTCTGGGTGAAGAACCTTTTCCTGACATCCAGCCTAAACTTCCCCTGACACAGCTTCTTGGTGTTTCCTTGAGTCCTGTCACTGGTTACAAGACTGAAGACATTGGTACCTTCCCCTCCACTTTGCTTGTGAGGATAGTAAAGATCAGAACGAGGTCTACTCTCAGTCTTCTCTTCTCTAGGCTGAACAGGCCAAGTGACCTCAGTTGCTCCTCATAAGGCATCCTCTTCAGACCCTTCACCATCCTTGTGGTCCTCCTTTGGATACTCTCTAATAGCTTAGTGTCTTTTTTATATTGTGGTGCCCAAAACTGCGCACAGTACTCAAGCTGAGGCCACACCAGCGCAGCACAGAGCAGGGCAATCCCCTTCTTAGACCAGCTGGCAGTGCTGTGCTTAATGCACCCCTGAACACAGTTGGCCCTCCTGGTTGCTGAGCTTGATGGTTAGAGCACTTTTCTAGAAAATGCCAAACATGTGCTCAAATTTTCCCCAGGTGTAAGGGAAGCCAAGCTTCTGACATTCCCCTTTGATTTCCTTACAAGTGTAAAGTGCTGTGTCTGGGGTTTCACCCAAGGTTTCTTATTCCATGTTTTGTTTTCAGAGTTTGGTTTAGCAAGGAGAGAGAAAAAAAGTTAAGTTAAAATTCTGTTCAATGTTATTTTTCCTTTTTTAATTACTTGCTTTCTTAGGGAATAAAACTATCAAAAGTAATTATTCTCAAGGTCTTGTCTTGCTTTCCTAAAGTGCTATTGAAAATTCAATAACACTTGTTTTCTTAAGAATGACATTGTTTGGCTCCAGTTACATAGGGACGCTTACCTTGTCGCTTTTCTCTGTGCTTATCTATCACTCCCTCATGAAACACATTGCTTTAATGCATAAAGCCATTCTGATATTTGTTCCCAGTTAGGTTTCCTAAAAAAAGAGCCTGCGTTTTTTAGACCACTGTTCAAGTGACAGTCTGATGTACTTTGTCTGGAAGGTTCATTTTTTCAGGCTTAGTTGACCATGTAAGTGCTGAAAATGATAACTATCATTGCTTCACTTCGGGCTCAGAAAATTTTTTTGAATTTTTTTTGTTTAAAAATTAGGTAATTTTAAACTCTGATCTTGACTTATCCTGTTTGCCAGCTATTATTTTTCTTCTTTGGGTGTTACAATTATATTCTGAGATTCTTCTGACAGGATATTCCAAAATTTTAAATTTGCTATAATTACAAAAAGGGTCCTTCACACACATGACCACATGCCCATCATTTTTATTCCTAGCAGGTTTGCCACCCCCTTTCGTATACCTCATAATGGTCTACCTGGTTTCTAAAGCTCTCCTGACTCCCTGTATTTTGCTATGTGACCTATCATTTATGTCTTCTGGCTTTTTCACCTGCCTCTCATTGTGTTCTGCAGCTGGGACCGCCACCTCTTTGGCCATATGCACAATGAAGATACCCATCTTTCCAGCTAGATGAGCAGATTTATTTAAACAGCCCCTAAGATCTTTCTTTCTCTTTCTTTTTTTTAAATTTTTTCACTAATTTTTCACATTTTGCCAAACAGTAGCTATGTTTGGTTTAATGCATTCAGGAGCGTATCCTTCCTCTTCCTCCTGCCATAACCCATTTTCACTGGCCTGTTCATACATATTCTACCCTGGCTGTAGATGTAAAAGCCAGCAGCAAAAGGCTGTTTTGAGAAAATATTCACTCTCTTTTTCCCTCCTATACCTTTGCCTTGGGCTTGATACAGAAATAAAGGGAAATGTTAGGAAAAAAATAAAAGAACTACTACATGAAATACCCTATCACAGTATAGTCACTGAAGAGATATTTAGAACATGGCTTGAAATTAGACTTTTCCTGCTGCACATTCAAATATTATTTTTTATGGTTAGAACATCAAATTGAGGGTTTTTTTTTCAAAATCCTTTAACATTGTCATTCCAATTCCTGTATGTTACTGATGAAATTTAATGCTGACCCATAATATGAGGCTACACTAATTACACTATCAAAACCAAAAGTACACAGAGGCACCCAAGAAGTCATGCTGATTTTCCAGGATTTTTCTATAGAAACTTGAGGGTTTACAGCAGCTATTTTATTAGCTTTCTATAAAATACCCTTGCTCTTTTTTTTACATATGAATCCTATAATACTTTCTATTTTCAGGATTTTACTTTCCCTTCTATTTTAGCGACCAAAAATACCCCTGAAGTACATTAGTGCATAAAAGAGCTATGTCTGATATTAGGCATTTCAGGTGTATTCAGAAGTAACAAACTGATGTATTGTATACAGATACCTAGCAGCATTTCATACACCACTGCTAAATCTACACAGTGCAGTTCAGACTGTTTATAACATTAATAAAAGATTATTTGTTTAAAAACAAGTAATCACTGCAGCTGTCGGTTTTCTCCCTTCACGCCCAAATAGGGAAGGAGATGGGAAAAGCACATGAGATCTTTCTTTCTCCCATAGTGTCAACCACAAATTTCGAATAATTATAGTTTACCAGGAAGAGGTGACTGAAAGTGCTGGGAAAGGGTGTGTTGTGCTGGGATTAAGATACAGCACTCCCTTCACAATACCAATATATGCCCTTTAAGGGAACCCTGTAGTAGCAAGGCCAGTATTTGCAAACTGTTATTTCAACAGAAAGTAAGGGAAATGTATTTCAATGCCTTTCACCAAACTCCCTAATGCATCCCATACACACTTATCACCATAGAAATGTACTGAAATAAAAGGTAGTGCAAACACAATGGTTAATTATAAGCCGCTGAAACAACATAAGAATAAATATAGGGTAGTAATAATGTACCTGAAAGAAATGTAATGTATACACATGTTGCAGACAGATGGGAAAGATATCATTGAAACTACTGGGTGCTGATGTAGGATGGCAATAAAGGTACATCTGGGTCATCACGAGGCACAGATGGTGTAGGAACAGGGAAAGAAAACAGTTTCAGGTGCAACTGGTTGAATTCCACTTGAAACAGGAAAGACAAGTTCAGGGGTCAGTGACTTCTTAAAAAAAACCCCCATGAAATTAATTACTTTATATGCTTTTTGTGTTAATACATTTCTTGATGAACAGCAATAACCTTCGTAATCTTTATCTTCCAGCTTCAGTTTATGTTCAGATCTATTTCTAACACGAAGAGAATCAGTTATATACCTTTAATAACAATGTAGAAAGATTTTTTAACTTTTCACTGTCATTCCACATTTGTAACACCTTCTGTCTTCTTATGCTCTTCTTCTCTGTGTTCAGCCTCAGGTAACTGTCTTGAATAGCTGTCTCTTCTCTTTTGTCAAATGCAGCTTTTCATTCAAGGCTTACTTCCTTAGCTACACCATCACCTTCTTTCTCAGACCTTCCAGGGCTGCAGGTGGGCTCCTTCTGCATGGCTTTCCGAACAACATGAATTGTTTTGCTGTTTATTGAGTCCCACACAGCAAGAGTGTTTTCCAAGACATGCCAGATGTTGAAACTCTTCCAAAACTCGTTCAGCTGGTGTCCTGTTTGCTTTGTCCATCAGTGCAAGTAATTGCATCATTGTTTGTCGTAAACAAAACATTTTAGAGTTAGTAATCACTCCTCGGGCTGGTGGTTGTGCAACTGGGGTGGTGGCAAAAAACGTCACTTGAGCGTGTGGATGCAAATCACCTGGGTGAGATAGATAGATAGATAGATAGATAGATAAGTGTGTTCCCGAGGATCACAGAGGCTTGTAATACTGAAAATACTGTAAACCACGCAATGTCCTTTTATTTGAAAGCTAGTGAGCATGTGGCCCACATAGGTCAAGGAGGCCTGCAACATCTTTGGGTTTTATGGGTGGGAGCCAGCAACATCACCCTGCAATATATAAGCTGGACTGTGTTTTGCAGCCTTGGGCCCTGGCACTCACTTCTCCCCTAAAGGGATAAAGGTTCCTGGTGGTGTGGATTTCCAAAAGAGCACTTCTTCAACTCTATTGACCACCTGCTGTTGTTTATAGCAGTGCCATGTAAATTTCAAATTGCTTCTGCCAAATAATACCAGAGCATAGTGGGAGGGAGCTCCAATTTTCATCCTCCATCTGCACTGAGCACATTTTTTCAATCAATGTCTTTAATCAGTTATCTTCCTGGATAAATCACTTGAATTTGATGCTGCTTTTTAATGAGTCAATGTTTCAGTTTATTGATCGATATTATATTCATCCTCTGCTTTGCACAACCAAGAGCTGATGCAGATTCACCACATGTCTGCGTCCTTTGCATCTCCACCTTTGTTTCTGAGGATAATAGCTTTTCTGGACTTTTTGTTGATATTTTCTGTCAGGGTTGAAACACACCTTTTCAATACCATTGGGCTTTTGGTGATCATAGAAACAAAGAGTGGGTTGGAAGGGACCTTAAAGATCACCTAGTTCCAACTTCCTTGCCATGGGCAGGGACATCTTTCATCAAGTCAGACTGCTCACAGCCTATTCAACTCAGGTTGGAACACCTCCAGGGATGGGGAATCCACAGCTTCTGTGGAAGTTACCTGTGCCAGCGTCTCACCACTCCCACAGTGAAGCATTTTTTCCTGATATCTAATCTAAACCCATGGTCTTTCTCAGCTTGAAGTCATTATCCCTTGTCCTGTCACTATATTCCCTTGCAAAAGGTCCCTCTCCAGCTCTCCTGCAGGCCCCATTTAGGGACTGGAAGGCTTCTCTAAGGTCTCCTCAGAGCCTTTTCTTCTCCAGGCTGAACAACACCAATTGTCTCAGCCTATCTTCACAGAAGGGGTACTCCAATCCTCTGAGCACCTCCTCTGGACTCGCTCCAACAGACCTATGTCCTTCCTGCTTTGTTCTTTTGATGCAGCCCAGATTGTGTGCTGGAAGACAGTAAGGTAGAAGAAGTCTCCTAGACTGCATGAATGCATGGTTTGAACTCCTGCATCTCTCCCAAATCCACGGGTAGCTCACAATCCATCCTGCACTGGAGCTGAAGTACATGGTGTGTGCTGCCATGCTATTGCAATTATTTGCAATTTGTATCTTTTTCACCGTTTGAGGTTTTTTTTTTCCCCCTAGACCATTCCTAAATCCTAGGAATGGTTAGACTTTTGTATCAGGGAAGGGCAGGGAAAAGGGCTTAAAAAATAAACTGTGCAGGTGTGAAATCAGCAATGGAAAGACTCTTTTCTTGGAGGAACTTCTGTGAGAGCTGTGCAGACATGAGTGAGTGACATGCTGAGTCTGCTGAGCACACAGCTCCTGTGTGCCATAAAGGTGAGTTGCTGAGTGTGCAGGACAATTCAATGAACAATGAGCAGAAGGTGCAAGAGGAAGCCTTATTTCCCAGGACTTCTGAAAAAGGTCAGGTTGAAACCTGGTAACAAGCTGCTTCCAGAATGATATTGCTCACTTGGTGCTGTGTGGTGGAATGAGCTCCCACTGAAATCCTGGAGCCAGGTCACAGCCCTATGAAATTACACCCCGAAGGGAGCCTGTTCCCAGGTCTTCTTCGAGAAACAAGAAACAAACCCAATGCCAAGCCTGTGTGATGGTGTCACTTTCTATACTTAATTTACTTCTTTTTAAATCAACTAAAACTTGATTTCCAAGTGGAAGACAGAAGTGAAACTTGGAAAAGTGCTATTGCTACTACTAGAAGAGATACCTAAATATTTAGAAACTTTCCCAAGCTCTTCCAAAACAACCATTCTCTGATGATGCAGCAACCTGTCCACTGGGGATAATTTATAGGTGTTGTTTTAGGAAAAAAAAGAAAAAGCTAGGTAGAAGCAGAGAAGAAATATTATTCAGGAAAATAATAAATGTTTCCTGCATTTTACATGCTGAAAAGGTAAATTCCACTTCTGACATTCAACCTAGAGCTACTCTAAAGGCAACCCACAGACTCAATAGGGAGACAGTAAACACTAAATCACAATTACTTCATAAAAGGGGAGCCTGTTTCTCTGAATGCCTGAGCTCTGGTTTTGCTTCACAAAAAAATATCATAAATCTATTGTGTTCTTCTCAGGTTTATTTAAGCCCAATTAGTGCTTGTATTAAAAAGAATAAGAAAGAAAAACAGAAACAACACCTTCCAAACTTTGCTGTCATTCGTCTAGCTGTGATTCTCTGCTCTCATTAAGGAGCTGTTCATTAGAGGACAGCATGTTCCAGAAGAGCTGAGGTCTTACATTAACAGTGAACTATGGAAAATCTCTCCTGTTTGGCAGCCCACATTAACATTTTTTCTGCAAAGGGATTTCTTTTTAATGCAATCTAGTGCTGTATGTGTTACTGTACAGAAAAAAAAAATTTCTTTTTTTCAACACAATCTTGACTTGGCTTTAATATCCCACAGGGTGACATCTGACACTGTACTGAGACAATAACACCTCTCTGGGCAATCTTTCCAACAGAGCCTGAAAATGAGCAGTCTGTGCCATTAATATGGCAAATGTAATTAGCAGAGCAGTATGACTGATCTTTTCTCTTTTTTTTTTTTTTTTTTTTAAATCAGTATTTCCTAAAGCTATTTCTTCAACCAAAGTTGCTCTAGCCAGTGGCGCCAGGGAAAACTAAACTTAAGTGTGCCCAAGTACGTGGTTGTTTTGAAGCACAGGTAGGAAGATCAAAGGTAACGTAGCTGCCTGCTTTGGACCTGGTTTCTTAATAAAGCTAATCATCCAGTTGGCAAGAATTAAAAAAAAAAAGAGAAAAGTTTCTAGGTGAAATTAATCACGCCACAATAGTGTTTTAAGGCAAGTGGACCTTTGGCTTTAAGAAATAAAATGAAAGGAGTTTGAGTTGTGCTTCTTCATCAGCAGAGAGCCAAAACTCTGGGCTAAGGGTGCTCATGTTGTATCTTCAGATACACTGGGACTCTGGTTTTGACTACTTTGAACATAATCACACAATTACCACACCTCTATTTATTCTGCACATGTGGGAAGGGCTCTTCTCTTTGCAGGTGAGCATGCAGTCAAAGAGACCAGCGGCACAGGCGTATCACATCACACTGTAGGAAGTCATCAGAGTTGCCTTCAGAAAGAGCTGGGACCTGCCAAGGGCATTTGCCTGAACACAGCTGGCCTTCCTAGGCAAGGCTGTGATGGGAAAGGGAATTTGTGAGGATGATGAAGCATGAAGGACTGGATGTGGCCAATCATAGAATCATTAAGGTTGGAGAAGACCTCCAAGATCACTGAGTTCAACCTTCGACTGAATACCACCATGTCAACTAAACCATAGCACTAAGTGCCATGTCCAGTCATTTCTTGGACACTTCCAAAGATAGTGGCCTCACCACCTCCCTGGGCAGCCCATTCCAACGCTTAACAAACATTCTGGAAGAATTTTCTGGGACTGGCAACAGCACACTAGTTCTCTGCTAACATGACAGTCCCATTTCCTTAAAAAACACAGATGCTGTCAGGGAGATGAGGTGTTCTCCCTTTTAAAAATTATCTGAGGCCCCGGAGATTACACTGACATTCCACAAGCAGTGTAGTTGATTCAAGACTCAGACCTGTATTTAGAAGTATGAAGGCACGAATTTAATGTTGAAACACAGCTAGTGAAAAATAAGGTACTCACCTAGATGAACGCAAAAGCCTTTACTCAGAAGTAGATTATCACAGCGAAAGACACAGCTGTTAAGAAAATCCTGGCAAACAGTCCATATATTGCTAATAATTGCTATCTCTTTTCACTGGGATAAGTGATCATAAATACATTCTACATTGCAAACACGGAAAGCACAGAGGCTAAAGGAGCAACTTCATTAAGACTGTACTGATCATTACATCTTAGCGTTGTTCTGCAGGAGTACTACCTCAACGTGTCTGTATTGAATAGCCTTTTAAAACAGCAGCCTTAAAAAGGGAACACATCAGTGTTGGAATGGGTTGCATACAAGATGTGCTTTAAAATGTAGGCTGGATTTGGCACTGGCATAATAAGGAAGGTTCAGTGCACCACTGAGAGCAAATAGATAGGAGTGAGAGCCAAGCCCTTGTCCCCTTGGAATTAAGGGCTGCAGTCTCCGTGGCAGAGTTGCAGCTAAGTCTGGTGAGTCCAGAGTGGGATCAGCAGGAGTGAGGTTCTGGGTTTGATGGACTATTCCCAGATGCCAAGGGAGGTGTTTCCACTGAATTCCCACAGGTGGGTGGATTTGGCTCTAATTTCCCGTATACTTTTGATTAGGTAGGAAAATCCGTTTAACCACCCTGCTTGTAAAATTAGTGTATTTCCTGTCACATACAACCTTTAGAGAAGCTTTGATGGACTCCCTCATATGTGAACAAATTTTTAGTCTCATGAAGACAGGCTACACAGCCTCACAGTCTTTAATCTCTGATCTTTTGTTATGCAAGCTGTGCTGTCTGCCGATTTCCAGATGAAGGAAAACTGTCTGTCTGCTTTGATCCTTGATTATGGCAATTCTAGGTCCCAAAAATAAAGTATAACAATTACCCTGAAATTACCTTCTCTCCCTTTCAAAAATATCTTTTTTAAGTTTGTGCAGAGTTTAATTATCTTAATTCAGCAATTGCACAATAAAGTAAGTTACATTTAAACCACACAAAATGCCATATTCTAATTTTTCTTCTTTTATTGCTCCTTAAAAGGGTGCAGCTGAGAGGGAAAACTCTTGTCATTTTCCTCAGGAACAATATAAATCTTTATCTGTCAATATTTTAATGTTTATCAGTTAATTATAGATCTTTATCCACATACTCTTTATCAATCAAGCATTCCAAGTGCAAAAAGTCTTAGCATATATTAGAATTACCACATATTAATATGTAACCCCCCAAAAAGATTAATTTTTAACATTTTCATTTTTTTAAAAAAAATTAGCAAACACCATCAATATCATATTTGCTCACATGATGGCATCATGCTGTGATTAAAGTCCTGGATTTGCCACAGTCCACAGACTGCCAGCAGCCTCAGAGCTGTCATCCTGGCACTGGAGGCACGTGGGGGTAGAGAGGGTGAGGAGGAAGGGGGGTGAAAAGTGGAGGCAGTATCTGTCTATGAGGAAAGAAAATAACGTCATCAGATAAAACAAAAAAAAAAAACTGTGCAAATACGTACTTAACACCAGAGGAAAAAAAAAATAAATGCTTTGCTGTATTCAGCCGCTGTCGGAGGTGTGACAGAGCAGTGAGTAATGACTTAATGAGCTTAAGGAAAATGTGCCAAACAGCTAACAAATAACATTTCTGAGAAATATTCACAATCAGTGTTGACCTCCCCTGATCCCCAAGATGCAGGTGATAAGAAATGCAGACTGCCTACACCCATATGCATAATATTTCCTTCAGAAGGCCCTGCACAGGAAGAAATGCCATCAAGTCGGTTCGTAGGCAGGCACCTGCCTACAGATGGAGCATAGTGTTTTTGTGCTCTACGAAAACATAAACAACCCCAGAAAAAGATCGTAGGATCATAATTCAGAGTGATGGAATAATCTAGGAGGTCCCTAGTCTAACCACTCACTCAAACATGGCCAGCCACAGGATCAGACCAGATTGCTCTGGCCTTTGTCCAGTCTGGCCTTGGAAACCTCTGAAGATGGAAACTGCATAGCCTCTATGAGCAAGCTCTTCCACTGCTTGTCAGTCCTGGGGAAAAAGATGTTCCCTTAGTACGCAAGTTCTTTAGGCTATTGGTGTTTTTTAAGTTCCTGGTGTAACAGTGTCCTTGTGTACGCTCAGAATATACTGCATCCATAGTAAATCAAGGCAAAATGCCAGTGATAACGGCAGAAATACACTAATAATGATATTCCATTGTGGAGCTAAGCCCTCAATCCTCTTCCCAATTGCAGGAAAAAGTTAGCGAGCCTTGTTCATGTGGAAGTTTTGAGTGCAAGAACAAGGGCTTGGAGTCCCCAGCACAGCTCCAGCATCTCTCCTGCTGCTTCTCTTCTGGTACAGGCATCAAACTCATTGTGCACACCCAGTCCTTGCTCACTTGCTCCCTTCCAGCCATGGCACTATGCTGCGCCTTCATCCCTTACACTGCATCCTTGTTCCCCTACCTGCTTTTTGAGGACAATCTGGAGGGAAATAGGCATTTGTTGTGCCAGCTGAAAAACAAGTTGGATTAAGCATCTGGACGTAATGTTCACTGGACAGACTCCTGTTGTGTGGGTACCAATGCTTAATGATAACAATGACTAATTATTTCACTGCTGATCACAGCATAAGCCTTCTGAATACCTTATCCATTGAAATTGAGTTTCTTAAGGACTAGAGTAAGATGCTACCCCCACTGTTATGTGCCTGCAAACTCTGATAGATTTTCCAGAATTGTGCTTACTTCAAATTGTTTCAAGCAATTGTGTTCCATAAGTTGTCTTTTAATGGTAAGTTCTTCCAGAATTAAATTGATTTTTCTATCACACCGGTCCCTAGGGTTCATAATCAGAAGAGATAACTGTTCCCCTAGGCACCATACAACTTCCAAGAGTTATCCTCTCTGGATAGTTGCGTGATCCACATCTTTATATATTTCAGCTAATGCAAATAGCCATGCTAGAGACCATGCAAAAAGGGCCAGGTACTGAGCGGGTTCACCTATCTCACCTGCAAAGTCAGTACCACACTTTCCTTGATCCAGCAGTGCAACCAACACGTGTAGTGTCTTTATTTACAGGGGGCGTCTGTAGTAGCACGGGGTAGAAGAATTACAAGCTGCTGGAGTACAATGCACCAATGTAATTAGTTCGCTTTAGCTGGCCCCTTGATTTCACTAATTGCTGTTGGTTATACCCACTGGCCCCAAGCAGTTCCCCCTGAAGGAAGCAACCACTGGGGCAGATCTTGGCCTGCTGTGTGCATCCCAGGCGAGTGGCAGAATCGTGCCCTCCCACTCCTCTGCAGGGTTGTGGGAGCAAGTGCCCCAGACCCCAGCCCCCACAGCCCCTCTCAGCCGAGCTGATCCAGCAGGCATCCTTCCTCATTCCCGTGTGAGGCTGACAGATCGGGCACTCTGCCAGCATCTGAGACACAATTACAGTCACACATGCTGGAAGTTGGGAGAAAATGTGTGGGATTTATTTTATTTTGCGGGGGAGGGGGGGGGGGAAAGAGAGGCAGGAGAGGGACTGGGTGGCTTTTAAGCAGTCAAGGCCTCTAACAAAACAGGTCTGAAAGCTATGCACCATATTTCATATAATTCAAGGCTGGACCACATGCATGTGTTATTAGTTCTCAAAACCATTGTGTATGGCATTTTCTCCATCCTCAGTGAGCTTTTCAGGCTGAGAGGCCAAAGGAATAGTTGGTACTGAACCAAACCAGTTTAAGAATTTTTCCTGAAGGAGGGAGGAAGAAATGTGAAGCAGAGAGCAAGAAGGGCTCTTCTTTGAGGGCACAACAGCCTCTACTAATGTTTCCCAAAGTTTCTGGTGTCTTCCTCTCAGTACTCTCTCTTTTCACAGGTAATCCTCCCCTTCCCCTCTCTTCATTTCAGGGAGAAATTAACAGTGGGACAAAGTGGTCTATCTCCCACAAGGGCCTGACTCTCACCTCCTGGGGCAGCCATCATGAAGTGACAAGACCACAGGAGTCGGGGATGCTCTGACAGTTTCCTGGGGTCCTCATAGATCAGCTGAAATATGTTACCACAGCTTTGACAGATGTCTTACACTCATCTCTGGAGCTTAGGAGGGAGGCAAGGGAGGAGGAAAAACCAGGAGGAGAAGGGAGGTAAGGGAGGAGAAAAAACAAGGAGGAGGAGAGCTGAAAGGTTTTCAAAGATTATTCAAAGAGGGGCCTTTAAAAAAAAAAAAAAAAAAAAAAAAAAAAAAAAAAAAAAAAAAAAAAAAAAAAAAAAAAAAAAAAAAAAAAAAAAAAAAAAAAAAAAAAAAAAAAAAAAAAAAAAAAAAAAAAAGGAAAGATATTAAGTGGGGAAAGTACTTTAAACCAAAATGTTTATAAATGTATAGCTTCACTTTAACCACAGCTTTATTTCTCTGTCTGTCTCACACCATGTTTCCATTATTGTCAGGAGAATGAACCGCATGCATGCCAAATCAGGTCATTCACAAATATAGAACGAACGTCTGTCATTACAGATTTACCACTCCGACAATGGCATATCCCTTCTGTCTATAAAAATCCTGATCCATTAGCAGGGCAAGCTCTCTGCGTGTCAGCCCCTTAACACACCATGCACCTCAACGAACTGGAGGAACGTCATTCCTTCAGCAGGGCAGCCTATGCATTTGCTGCAAGGCAATGACAGGACCTGTGGGTGATGTCCACCACCTCCACAACAAAACCAAGTTTCTTCAGGCAAAAATTCACAGCATGCTGAATCTTGAGTGAGCTCTGCACAGACTCAGAATCAGCACTAAACCCATAGAGACCACCACCCTCTCACCTTCTTTGGAGATAATGTAAAGTTGCTGATGCACAGAAAGGACGACATCCCCAAGTGCCACATCTACATATCTTTTAAATCCTTCCAGGGATGGTGACTCAACCACTGCCCTGGGCAGCCTGTTCAAATGCTTGACAACCCTTTCAGAAAAAAAATGTTTCCTATTGCCCAATCCAAACCTCCCTTGAAGTAGCTTGAAGCCATTGTCATCCCAGTTCCACTGCAGAGTGAAGGAGAGCCCGGTTCTCCAGACTGCCAGGTCTCTGCTTTAACTTTAACTGCCTTGAATGCAGTCAGCCTAATGGTTATGTGCTTCCTCACACCTATTCAACCTCAAGATGAACCCGTACTGTCTGCATATGTTCTCACAAGCTGCTCTGCCATCATGGAGGATTTCAAAATTACTCTAAACCACCAACATCTGGGGATTCTTTAAAACAAAGCATCGCTTCAGTGCAAAGCCTGATTTTTCACTGTGAAGCCCTGACAGTCAGTCAGAAGCCTAGTTCATGCTGAACAAAGCAAGCTTTTCATATGGGGAACTTAGTCAAGGAGAGATGAGGCTAATTTGCAGACTTCGTAGGAACTAAACATAAGTCTTGCTGAAATACCCAAACACATATTCAAACAGGAAAACTGAAATAGAGCACATCTTCAAAGATCAAGATTAATGTCCCGATAAATAAACTGGCCTCTCCTCTCTGGTCACACCAGCTTCTCACAGTGATGTCCCAACTAAACTTCTCTCAATGTAGAGTATCTGCTTTCCATTTTGGACCACACAAATGTTCTTTTGACAAGTACACCTATTAGTGAAAATTCATAAATAAATGCTAATAAAAAGAAGCAATACACTGCTTTGTCCAGGAAATTGGTCGTGCCTTCACATCTGTGATGTGGACATATTGCTGTGCATCGTACAACACAGCTAGTCTGAAATCCAAAACGTAACTTCAAAATCTCCATGGATTTATTTGCCATCATGGAGAGCAATTAGGCTTTCTCCAGTGGACAAAACATTCCTCTTAGATTGTCACAAAAGGTAGAATCCACATTTCAAACAGAACACTGGATATAATAACCTGTTTAAAGCATTGCCGTTAAACCTTTGTGGATTTGTAGTTTTATTTTAAAGCTTCAAGGGATTTTTCATTTTTAAAAGGAAAAGAAGAAAGCAAGGAGCCCAGGTAAAGTGTGCATTTACTGATGACAATGAAGCTGACAACATACAAGGCTCCAGCTAAAGCTAAGCCTCTCTACAAATCACTTATAATCTAATAGGCAGATGTGCAGAATACAGAAGGGGAAGGGGGTGGGCAGAGGACTCAAGAACTTACTCAAGTTTGTTCCATTTCCTGAGGAAATCACAGGAGAACTGACTCTTTAGTAAGGATTCAAAGGGAATGAACAGTAGCATGGCAACAAAGCACAGAGGCAAATATTGCACATGGAGACAGCATGAAAAGGCAAGGGGAAGGCAAACAGCCGTGGTATTGTCTGGGTAGCACTACCATGTATGGCCATGTGTGACATAGCCTGAAGAAAGCCTTTGGGTTTCTTCCACCCCTTTCCTTACTGTGTGCCAGGAATTAATAATGTGGCTGCTCGCATGGCTGTCCAGCAGTTTCTCAAGCTCTCCCACCTGTTGATTCAGACTGAGAGACAGGTTTCGTGACAGACTGTATTTGGTAGGTCCCCACACACAGGCACAGTAACCTCCAGGAACACAGACTGAGAGGGAAGCCTGGTTCTAGGTTCAGCGCTCACTGCTGGAGAGAGGAGTATAGGGAAGAGAAGCTGTAGGAATGGGCCCCAGCAGGGGTGCACTGGTTTAAACACCCCGATGCTTTCTAGAGGTGAAGGGAACCTGAAATGTTTTGCTTTGCAGAAATTAAATGAGTAAGCCTCCTCAGCACAAAAAAAGGTCATATGATAAACCCACCACAGCTGAAGAAGTCAAAGGCTGCTCTGCATTCCTGAGGGGAAAAATACAAAGATAAGGGGAAGAGCGAAGGACAGAGCCCTCAGCTGCATCTTTGCAAGACTTGATTTTGTACTTCCATGCCAATGCCACTCTTACATGAAAGCCTTTGAAAAGCCACTAGTTTTTAGGTTGCTTATCAGTATTTCCGATTAAACAACAAAGTACAGTAAACAATACTAATAAGCTGTTTAAGCCAGCTGCAGCGCTGTTAGTCTTATTAATATAAACAGACAGACCACTAAACCAACTGGAAGAGATCTTCCACAGAGATAAATGGGTCCTGCCTAGAGCTGATGACAGATGGTTTTAGAGCAGGTCAGACATGTGGTATCTATGTAGCATCTTGTATCATATGGAACGCAAATTCTCTTTTACGCGGTTTACTCCAGCTGAATAAAAAAATTCCTTTTCATTTTTATCACCACACCATCTTCTGATCCCCAAAGGTGACAACGAATTAGCATAATTTCCTTCTGATTCACAGAGATAACCTTACTCAGAAACACAGGAATGGGCGGTGAAATTCCAAAGCCTTTATTGAGAGCAGACATTTTAGCTCACTTGCAAATGCCTCTGCTTATGATCAACCCTCTCAGTCTTGCAGAGTCTCCCACTCTTTATCATGTCCCTCATAGCCCAACGCTGTGCAAGTTAACTTTGGTACTGGTGACGGATAGAGAGGGGCAATGATGGAGAACATATCTGCATATTATGCGTGTTATGCTCACACCACTTGGCCAGTCTTGGTGATCTTGACACCACCTCTGAAAGGACAGTTTCTAGCTGTGGGTGTCTTTGCCACACCCTGAGAGGTTGTTCTGGTAAAGCAAAACTTTGTGTTGGGAAGCAATGATATATGCATTTGGAAGGGATTGGAAAGGAGATCCCCAGCTGATTTCAGATGCTAATGATGTTCAGCCAGTATTAGCGCAGGTCAGCGATGAACTCCTGACCTGGAGGGGAAAGACTCTGCCACTGGTTTGCAATCCCCCAAGCTGCTCAATCCCATGATAATGTCATTTCTGAAACAGCGCCAATGAAGCATAAAAGCAGCAGGCAGGACAGAAGGCATCAAATGCTAATAGCCACTCCTTAACAGAAGAAAGAGTCTAATCCCTGGCTTTGAAAAGCACTCAGCCCCCACATGCTAAAAAGAGGTATGTGGGAGAGCTCTACCCCGAGTGTGCCAGAGGACGTGGGACAGCAGATGCACATGTACCTGAGAATATACTTCTTCTGAATGCATGAGGAAACCTTATGTTCCCAGGCTTCCAAAGGCACAATTAGAACAGACCTTTATTTCAAGGGCAATGCCAAATAAGTGCCTTGTTTGAACTCAATCAGGAATTGAATACATGGAAAAGAAAATAGGAGTGAGTGATTGGATGAGGCTCTGCAAGAGCACTCAAGTCTGACAGATTTATGGAAACCCTGTTTCCGTATGGATCAGTACTGCTGCCTCCAGAGCTCCAGCAGCAGCAATCAATGAAAACAATGCTAGCTCCAGCGGATGTCTGCATGGTGAAAAAAAACACCCCACATATATGTGTTTTTACACAGAAGCTAAGTAAATAGAAGTGCAGAACTCGGGTGGCTTCCTTGTTCATTTGCCACAGCTGGCGTCCCACCCAGCGGGATGTGGGGCTCTGCTCTGATGTACAGCTGCACTGGTGGGAGGAATCAAAAGAGTGAGCTGATTTACCGAGTTATGAAACAGTGACATACTCTGCATGAAAATGAAAGGAAATATATCCAGGCAGGCAGCGAGAGCAAGGCGATGGGGGTCGGGTGGGAAAAGGCAACGTCATTAGATGAATCGTCATACAGTAACAGAGTCAAAGGGATTTACATGGTGGGCAAGAACTCCTGTCCTGCTGCTGTATAAATATTGAACTGTCTGTAACCCTCTTGCTCCTAAACACCTGGTAGTGATTGGAGTAATGAAACACACTACTGCTCCGTAAATCCCTCTGTGTGTGTGCATACACACACGTACAACTCTGCGAATCAGAGACCTTCAGCAAATAACGGTGATGGAACAAATTCTGATGATGTCAGTAGTGTAATAACAAGAACAAAGCTGGAAAGGGCTATGGTGTTCCTCTCTGTCATCTACGCCTGGGGGGGATATATTGCAGCCAAAAACGGGCATGGCCTGCACTCCTTCTTCATTTGCCCTTTTCTGAATCTAGCATCTGCAAGCTTCAAAGAGGAAGGAAATTTCATTTCTACTGGCTGGACCGCTGAGTAAGAAGGAAAATCTGCAACTGAAGCAGAAGATAAAGCAAAAAAAAAAAAAAAAAGGTGGAACAACTTCGATTCCAAGCAGTGTAGGAAATCAAACTTTAGGAAAATGCATCATCTTTACAGGGAAAAGCACTTCCTCCTTATCTACATCTTTAATCGTGCCCTCATTCCCCACCCTTGGCATCTGGCCATGTCTTATCCTGCATGAAAGGAAGTGCTGCTTCTTCCAAGAACACTTCCTCCTTCTGATTAATTCAACAGTGCATCCACAGCTTTCCCTGGAGTTTTTCCACAGGAGCAGCCAAACTGAGCTCAAAGATAACTAGTGCATCTCTTGCTCTATATAAATCAGAAACTGGACATCCACAGCTGATTTAGAAAAGCAGGCAAATCTGACAGTGAACAAAGCAATGCACATAACACGAAACACATATTAAAAAGACACCCAAGCATGCATTTGTTTTGCATAATGCTTTCAATCTGTTACAAAATGCAAACCAAAACAAATTAACCAAAAGAATTGGTATCAATAGCTCTGTCCAATGACGGAGATGTTAAAACCTGTGGCCCATCCCTTCCTTCCACAATACAGGCAGACAAATTTCAGTGGCAGCCGAAGGGAAGGCAAAAGCTGAGTGGAGCATACTTAACAGAGCGTCTTCCTCTAAGAAAAGAGCTGGCTTCTATTGACAAGATCAATGCTTAGGGCTGGAGTTGTGGCAGCCAAGCTGGGAACTGCCAATTTCTGTTGGTTAAGTATTTGACAGGAGACTTTACACACCCTGGCGAAGAGGATAACAGAGGTCCAACGGACAACAGAGTTAGTTTGGGTTTTCAGAGAGCCAGGATGAACTCCTTGAGACATGGAGCAACTAGCTCAAGTCCCCCAGGGCTCTTTTTGCCCTGAGAACGCTGGGAACAGTTGCAATTCTCTTCCTCAAAAGCATATTGCGATGATGATGCAGTATAAATTGGGATACAATTATGGTTATGGGAGCCATCTGATAGGCAGACATAAGAGATAGCCAGGCACCCAATATATCTCTCTAGCTTATATAAATGGATCCCTGAGGGCAATGAGCATGAATAACTTATGAACTGCCAATGCATCTGCTCCATAAAGAGAAAATACCATGAGTTTGCCTCACTATAACCTCCGAAGTCGATATTCACGCACACACAAATGGTTTGGTTTGTAATGGGGAAAATAGCTTCTAAGTGCACATATGACAGTGGAAAAAGTTGAAGCAAGGAGAGAGGAAAATAAGAATTCCCACCTGTATTTAAACTGCCTTGTACAGTGCTGCAAAATGCAGCTTTAGGACTTTTTGTCCTTAAAGTAAATCTAGGTAAACTTGTGACAGCAAGTATGTGCATATAAATGCAGATGCAGACACAGAACTGACAGGAAAGGATCCACATTTTTGAAGTGTTCCCCTTCCTCTCCTCCACAGTTATATTTCCATATGATGGTTTTGCATCCATCTAAGTCAAACATGTGCAAATGGGGTAGGCCCTAAGGCTCTAAGATAACCCAAGTGGAACAAAAACATATGAATGCACATGCAAATGCCATGGTAAGTAGCATATGTTTTCGATACTGCTGAGATCATATGTTGATATGAACTAACAGAAACCTCTGCTTTTCACCACAGACTGCACTCTCTACATGCTGGTAATCTATATAAAAACACAGCATGTTTTAGAACTATATGAAATGCATGTTATTTGCACATGAGAAATATTCAGAGAGGGGAAAGGTTAAAGACAGAACATACATGGAATCCCAGAGACAAAATGGTTTTCCCTGTGCAGCAGCTTCACTTGCTTTCCTCTTGTCTAGCAGAGCACATCAGGTTCTTCTACTCATGTAATCTCCTAGCTGCTTTTTAAAAGAAGTATTTATTTATTAATGACTGGCTACATTCCCTGAAGTCTGGGAATGGAAAAGTTTGGGGCAAATCACAAAGCAGGGGGTCGTAATCTAGTGCTAGCTCAGGGAGGGAGGAAACACAAATTCAGAAAGCATCATCGTTTCCTCACACAAGACTGAACCCTGCTTGCGTGCATCTTGCTCAAGTCCAGCAAGGAGGGTTTGGCTTATAGACTTTGAGTGCAAGGAAACTTTCTTTTTTCCTCTGGGTGCTGGAGCATATTAGCAAAATAATCTGAGATGGATCGCAAACAAAATTTAGACTCCAGATCCAAACAACACCAGCCTTTGTTAGGTATCTAACTCCAAATCTCTCACAGCAGTCTGTGCTACAGTCAGAGTACTGTGATGAAACAGAACTACTTGAAGAAGTTTGTATGGAGCCCTATTCCACTGGAACTTGCAGATCTGTAAAATCAATTTTTTTTTTTTACAGAATCAAGTCATATTTTAAAATTACAGTTAAGAATAAACACAAGAAGATTGTGACAGTCTCTAAGGAAGCTGCTTAGACATCCTGGAGGAAACTGTTGCCTTCAGAAATCCTGAATCTTTTTTCTGAAGGTTTTCTTGCTCTGCAGGACAATGCTAAACCTCAAAATTCTTTGGGAAACATAATATGCAACTTCTAGACACTTCTAAAGGAAGAATAAATAAAATACTGTGAAGAACATATTAGTGCCTGCTTATATAATATACAAAACTCTTGGAGCTCAGGATAAGATGAATTAATGTGTTACTACTAGAAATAAACAAAAGATCTTTCACAGCTTTGAAGCCAGTAAGAGGCTAAGTTCTTTCTCTTTTTTTTTAGTTGAGGTTATGTTACATAAAAGTAAATTAAAACATTACATCAAATGCTCTTTTTTTTTCATTTAGGAGAGATAGATGTAGGACTCCTGAAGCAATATTTGGAGCAACAGTTCTGCCAAATATCATGCTCAAATGATTCCAATTGCATTTTGGTATCTCCTACTATTCAACCAGACCAGCTTACAAACACATATATAGTATATGTGACAGCATTTTAGCCTGCTTTCGAAAATCCACACAGAATTTTGAGCCTAAGCTGTGTTGTTTGCTTACTCTACCCTGACTGCCTCCTCAAAATTAAAGTTTTACTCAACGAACAGTCAGAAACAGATCCTCAGCTAGTGCCAAACAGTACTCTTTTGATGATCTTCAGTAATTTTCAATTTCTGGCACCCCAAAATGGCCTAGTGGAGGAAAAATCCCCATGAATTAGCAACTGAAAGCCTATCAACATTAGGGTTTGCTTTTCTTAGTTGCCTTTTGTAGACGTTTTTGAAGCAGTCCACAGAGACCTTGGGATTGACAGACCACAGGCTGAAAAATCGCATTTCAGTGGAGCTGCACCAATTTACAGCTGATTAAAACCCCAGGTTTTAAAGCTGGCCAATGGCAATCAAATTAAATAGCTGAACAGGAAGTGCTGCAGGAGGATTGCACAGCCGGCCCATGGTGGGCTTTGCCCAGCACAGGTTTATGTTGGAAGGGTGGAACACTGTTCCACCCCTCTTCTTGCTTGGGGCAATAAAAATGTTCCTGCAAAACCAGAAGCTCCAATTTAAAATAAATTTGAGGTATAGTCGTTCCTGGCTCAGACTAGCGCCTATGAACTCCAACAGAATTGGAATGAGTGGCCTAATACAGGTAATGGTCTAAAGTTTATTGCCCTTCATGCTGTGAAGACATCCTTTGAAGGCATCAGCCAAGCATGCCACAGTGCTGAGGCTGCATGATAGCAATTAAAAAGGCACTGATGTCCAGAAACTGCAGAAAAACCAATTGCTCCAGCGTTTGCTGATGAGTTAACAGTATGAGATCCACACTTTCCTCTCCCCTCTGTTTTTCCATGCTCAACCCCACTGACTGAGGTCTAGTGTACCACATCACTCTCAGCTTTTTCTTGTTACCAGTTTTAGTGGTTCTCCTCTGGTTATGCCTAAATCCCATGGCCACGTTTAATTTCACAGCATCAATCTCTGTTTCCTCCCTGCCTTTCATGATGGCAGTGGGGACAGTGAGACTGATGGTGGGGCTGTCTTCCTAACTCCTTGTCCAAACCCTCACCCTTCCTCCATTTTGCCTAGCTCTGGCTGCAGCCTGGCATTTCGTCTGCCCTGATTTGGTGCAGGAAAACTCACCTTTGCTCACACTCAACTGCTCCCGTAAGGTACACAACCAATCTTCGAGGAGGACCTGAACTGTCCGAGAGAAACACGAATCAGGAAGAAGCTGGAGTAGGAAATAATGACCTGAGAAAAGAAATGCAAATGGAAAAGCTGAAGCATCTTTGGCGGAAGGAGATCTGGCTTCCAGAAAGACATGGGAAAAGCCATTGTTAGAGGGAACAGAGCAGTAGCTGCCACAGTAACACTGATGCCCTCCCTTACCCAGAGGTGAAGTTTGGTGTGATGGAGGAGGAGGAAGCAGACAGGCGGAGCAGTGACCTGACAAGGGAGAGATGGGTCTGGGCATGGAGAGTAGCAGTATTAATTAATGGGAAATGGTGGTCAGGGAGGAATGGCAAAGCAGCTGAGTTGTCTTTGTGCCAGTGCAAACAGTGCATGAGAGGGGGAAAAGCAGAAGGCAGTACGTGCTGAAGTGGGCAACAGGGGCCAAGCTGCCCTGATGCAGCCGTGCTTGTGGGGGAGACCTGCTCCGTCAGGCTCCCAAAAAAGCTTCTGGCCTTTTCAGCCCTGTGCAGTATGGAAGGATTTCCTAGTAATAGCACAAATTCAGGAGACAAATACCTCACCATTAGTCTAGCATTTTTCACACCCAAGATGATCTTTAGCTGTGGACCAGCAATGGCACGGACTCTCGCTTTTTGATTAATCTTTCATACCATCTGCTCTCCTTCCACCTATCCATCATCTTGCTGCCTGAGTGATGATTACTTCAGAGTGCAAATCACCTAACATCATTCTGGCTGATAAATTATATATGAAGGACGGGACATGGTGAGTAAGACTGAACCCAGGGACATTGGTTTATGTCTGGGGATAAGCACGGGTGCTTAGATACCTAATGCATGGTACACTTGAAAATACGCAGATTAGAGTAGAGTAGAGTAGAGCAGAGCAGAGTAGAGTAGATGGAGAGGCTCCAAAGGAGTTGGTCCAGGTTTACACAGGTGTAAATGCAATCAGAATTGGACTTCATTCTGTGGAAAAAATATCACCCGTTTCTGAAAGGAAATTTCATGCACATGGAAAAGACCCTATCCTTAATTAATCACATGGAAAAATACTAAAAATATGGATTAACCAGCAACAGTGGCAGCTTCTCTCTACAATAGTATAATCTTTGATATGTACACCTACTTAGCAACTACTGGTGTTGGTTAATCATCTTTCAACGTGGGGAAAAAGAGTCAAATTAATTTGCTTTCTTTTTTCCCATTACTTGCATAAATGAAAAAAAAAACATGTGAAAGAACAGCTTGAGCTGAACTGCAGGCTCGGTGAAGGGACTTGCTGACAAGAAGCACTGATGATGGGCTCCTTGCACTGTAGTGATGAGTGCCACCCCTCTCATCTGTCTCCCATCTCCCACCAGAGAGGGCTGGTGAGTTAAGCTGTGGGCACACTGGCTGGAGGTGGATACCCACAGCAAGGACTCATAGACATTGTGGGCTTTCCTCTGGAAGGCAAAGATGATATCAGGAAATATTCTGCTGAGGATTTATCTTCTTGCCATCACCCAAATGCAGTGGTAAAGGACAAAACTGGAGAAAACAAGTCGTTCTTCCGCTGGAAAAGGAATAAGGAACAGGGACTGAACAAGGTTATTACCATTTGTAGTGCCTCTGATTTTGCACCAAGCCACAGGCAACCTTGACAAGCCTGCCAAGATATTTTTCCCCTTGCTTTGTGAGTTCTCCACATTTCAAGGCTAATCTTGATCTTGTTTTAAATACTTTCCAACATTTTTTTCCTCCTCTGGAAATAATGTACAGAGCGTAAGATAAATTACAGGCGCAGAAAATTATCAGTACAATACCCCCAGAGAAGTAAAGCACGCTCCCCACTGCTGCCACCTGCATCTTACCCCTTAGGTTGGAGAAAAGGTTCCTGAAGGGCAGACAACCCTTTACATGCTATAGGGAAGAGCAGTAGCATTTTCTGCCAACAGTGCAAGGCCCCAGTAGATTTCCACCCTGCTGGCTGCATGTGGCTGGGCTGGTTCCTCCATCAGCATGACTCCATTGTCTTCAGGCAGCCTCTTCAGTAGAGTGAATAACACCTTTGCTACCTGACCCACAAACTACAGCCATTGGTTACAACTGATAACAGACCTCCTGACCCACTGGAAAACACAGCTTGTGCACCACGTTATAGCACATTTTCTTGCCAACACTGGCTAGGGCAGAGACCAAACCTGCCAGCTGGTCTGTAAAGTAGTGTGCCATAAAATCTCTATTTAAATGTGTCATCCCTGTCAGGGCTCTGTCCTGGTGTGAGAGTGTAATGTACCTGGAGCAGATGCAAGAGATCTGCACCTCTCTGTGTTCCCCTGTCTTGCTCTTGGAGGAAGCTACAGACCATTCAGGCAATAGACCTTTAGAAGAGGCCATCTAACACTGGGGAAATAAACTTAGTAGGGACTAGGGACCAGCATTAGATTTATCCCGTTACCTTTTCAAAACTGACTCATTACAAATTAGTATTAACCAAAGAAAATTAAAGACTTAGAGATAAAACTTTCCTAGTCCCCCTTTCCTCTCTGACTCAAGAGGAAAACCCACCTCCATGTATGCAGCTCTCCCACTGGGCAAAGGATGAAAGGAAGAGCGAATCGTGGCTGTGGCCTCAATATTTAATGCATTAGTGGAAGAAGTTCAGCTGAGCTCAGCTCTGAGAGAAATACCTAGAAATGCATTCTGGAAGAGAGCAATACTCACACAATCCCTGTGCTAAGTACAAGCCACTTTTGGAGGGGAGTGGTGGGAAAGGAAGTTTGAAATTAGGCAAATTATTCAAAACATTTTATCCTTTAGAACTTGAGGAAGGTACAGAACAAGGGGAGGAAAGACCCGCAGGGGCAACATGGCTTATTTCTGTTTCTCCTGAAAACAAAGAAACATCCCTGGATGCCTGCTCTCTGGCATTACACTTCCCTGAGAAGGAAAAGTGTGCATTTGGGGATGCTCTGACAACAGTGGGAGTCCATTTTCCACCACTCCAAGAGAACAAGGGAGGCTTTCTATGTCTAATCACATGGGAGAGATCTGTTCCTACATCCTGAAATGCTTCAAATAGTAGTTTTTTCTAATGGAATGTACACTGGGTACAATTAATGTCTCTTATTGCAACACTTCAATGGATTCCACCTCAAAGCTTGACTTGTGCCATATAGAGGAGAGTTGTGAATCAGAAATAAAAACAAGTAGTTGCTTTCTTCCAGTTCTCTTACTATTGCCCTAAGTAAAATGTTGAAACTAAAAATATGTGAAAAATATTACTATCTGAACATCAGGCTCAAATTTTCTTGAATAATTGGAACCAGCATATCTGAAAATATTCAAAGTGAGTGAAACACTTTTCAAATTTTGCAGTAGATGAAGTTCTCAATCTATTTTTAGTTTAAATACCATTCAGATGGTTTTATTTTTCCTACTGAATAAAAGAATACGGACTTCATTATTTAAGCTTCTGGTATCCAAAACTACCATAAAGAGTCAGCTGCTAAGGACTTGCATTGCCAGTGGTTTTGGACCTTAGCCAACATCACAGATTAGCAAAACAAATCTAGCCCTACATGGGACACAGTGGAATGGTTCAATGTGAGAAAACCTGTTGTTCTCTCCTTGCAAAAAATGCTTAAAAAAAAATACCTGAATTGCAAACACCCCACAATTACAGAGTGTCCCAAACAGACCTTTTGTTTGGTTTGAGAAACTTAAAGTCAGGGTGGCTACAACATTCTGTTTGGAGGCAGGGGGGGTTAGAAGACTTTGTCACATCAAATATTTGCACCAGACATGGATTGCTAGCCACATTAGGCTCTGCATTCTTTCCTCTTCTTGTCTGTAGCTATACATAGGGTAGAGTTTCTCAAAGCCTACGCTTTAATAGGAAAAAGGCCCATATCATCTCAAGTTGTGGGGGCACAAGAAAGAGAAGCTGATTACGGGATATTCCAGCTTGCTCTCATTTACTGAGAGTAACCCACAGCATCTAGTGCCTTCCTCAAGAAATGATTGTAAGCATCTTTTTCCAAACTTCTGGGAAGGACAAAGCTCATCTGTGGGACACTTCCCTTTTGAGAGTAGTGCTGTTGTTAGAGTGACTGCTGAAGGAGAGAGTAGGAGATGTGTTTTACATTAAGCCCTTGATCTGGCATGGGTAGGGATCATTTAGTTTTGCCTGACTTTGCATCCTGTGACCATGGCCTGGCTCTTGTAGATGCTTATCTTCTCCTTTCTGGCAGCTTTATATCTTCTCCTTTCTGACAGCTTTATTCTTCCAGTGAAGTGAAGCTGTCAGAGGAGGCCATTGCCAGGGAAGGAGCAGGAACTCTCAGGTGGTTGGGATCAGGCAGAGTAAGACAGACAAGTGCTGTCTGCTTCCCTCTCACATGGGAGCCAGTCTCAGAAGTACCAGGCACTGAATTAGCAGAGACCTTATCTTTCAGTTCATGTTGTCTAATGCAAGACCAGTGGGGCATAAAGTTTCTATTATCTATGTTTTAATAATGGATGAACCTCCCCTCCCTCTGCTCCAAAAAGCCCTACATATAACCCCATACTTGGCAGATGATGCAGCTGGTCCTTTGTTTGCTCAGCTCTATCTGTACAGATGGGTATCCGGTGCCACCTGAGATGAGCAGGCTTGGGGAACATTTTGTTACTTGCATTTGACTACAAACACCAGAGGCTTCTCCTTCTGAGCTCAGTTCTGTTTAGGGGTGTTTGTTTTGCATTTGTGTTAGTCCTGAGGGTGACCAGGGGAGAAAGAATGTGCTCCTGAAGCTCTGCATTTTCAACTTTACTACCTAAAATATCACTTGCCTGTCGACCGACTATTAAGGATGCCAAGAAGTATTATTATTATGAGTGACAAAAGTCCATTCAGACAACAGGGCCTCGGGTTTGGACCTCCAAATAAGGCTCCCAGGTTGCAGAAGGATGAACACTGAAGCCATTACTGCAAGGGGTTGGCCATTTTCTGGGCTCTCTGACTGCTTTTATCAGGACTGGAGTGCTCTCTCCTATGATACAGTTAATTTGGAGGTCCAGGTTATTAATGTTGTGTTAAGGAAATACCTGAGGCAGTTGAGCAATTCATCATTATTTTATAAAAGTGTTACAGTACCAAAGAAAAATATGTGCCAATTTTTAACTGAAAAAGAAAAAAAAAGGACAAACTCAAAACAGACACAGAAGCATAAAGAATTGAAATGGAAGTGTCAGAGTTGGACTGTGGAGAAGGAGTGGGAATGGTGAGGTGGGAAAGCACCAGAAGGAGCAACAGAAGGTTTTGCTGACCCTCAGCTCTGCAGGTCATCAAAATCACAGCACAACCACGTGCAACTTCTGAGGAGAACCAGGTAGGGAAAACAATGGACTGCCAAAAAAGAGGGACAGCAGTTAAGAGATTGTGATGAAGAAGATGAGGAACAAGGTTGGAACTTTAGGCACCCAGCTACAGAGATCAAAAATTATGAGAAAACCTTAATGACTCACAGAGATAGGAAAGGATAGAGAGATGAAAGCTCCTTTTTACTGTAAGCTGCTGAAGAGTTTAAAAGGTTTGTGAATATGCAAGTAAGGGAGTGTGAGCAAGTAAAATCAGTTTGTTTTATAATAAAACCACCTTCCTCTTCTGTGAGGTCTAACTTTAAGCTTTGTTACAAATGCAACGCTGTTTGCTACAGAAAAATAGCTAATACACTTTCTGCCAAGGCAAAACTCAAGATAACGTGGTGCATTGGGTACATTTACAAAACTATTTCTGAACGTTTAGAGCTTGTTCAAGTACCTCCACAATAAAACTCCAACCTCCATCACTTCAAATTTCTAGGAAAAATACCCCACCATTATATGCATAAAAAAGTCCCCAACTGATAAAGAAAGCCCACAGTACTTCACTTGTTCTTGATTATTACTGGTGGGACAAAGCCATAAACTTCAACATTTTGAGGCTCTAAATTCAATTCTTTATCTCGGACATACATCACTTAAACAAAACCACTTTGATTGCTGCCCTAACAGCTGTTGATTTCCAGTTCTGTTCCTGGGGAAAACACCAGAACATTTTCTATGTAACAGTACATCCCAAAAACACAAATAAAATTCATTTATTTGATTCAGAAATGTCAATCAAGAAAAGAATTATAGACTTGTTTTGTTTTCAAATACAATCTGTATGACAGAGAATTAATCGATAGCCTACCATTCCCAAAGCACGTTGCTGAAATCATGTCCAATTTTCTGACTCTCAGACAAAAAAAAAAATTGTACACAGTCAATTTTAATAGTGAAATGGCTATACTTATCTCTTCCAAACAAGATTATATTATCAGAGGAACATAGAGAAGACAGAAATTGAACCCCTTTCAAGCAAAGCAGGACAGAAAGGAAATGGCACATGGCCAGCAGGAGATGTTACAACCTTAGTCCATCTGCACTCAAGAAAGTGACCTCCTTTTCTAGGACGTTGGATGTGTCCCACAGAGACTGTCAACAATAAGGTCTAGACAGAAATCCTCCCTCTTTAATTCCCAGAGCTTCAATTTGCGATGAAGCAAATGTGACAACTGGTGGGTAAATGGTAAGATGGCTCTAGTACAAAGTGCAAGCTCAGGTTGTTTTCCTCTGCCTTCTGCTGGAAAACCCCACACATCTGTTCAGAGGGAACTAAAAACTTCAGCTGTCTGTTACAGCTAAAGCCACAGCACCTTGCATTTCTGACATATGCTTATGCCTACAATCCATCACGCTAGAAGAGGTCAGACACACTTTGCATCTCTAGCAGCAGTGCTACCACTAGAGCAGTGGAAGTGTGGAGCCATTTTAATGGAACATAGGAACCAGTAACATGCAAAGAGTATCACACTTCACTCAAAGAGAACCAACGGTACATAGGTAAAGAAATGTCCATGCCAGTTCTCAAGGCAAATCAACAGCAAATGCATTTGGAAAAAGTAAAATCAATTAAACATATTACGTTCTCTCACTCCGTAGTTCAAGGTACAGAGACTTATATACACATTTCAATTGGTTTGCATTTGTGTGAAGAAGTGCCAAGTTAGAAATTTAATGGAGACATTCTCAGAAGTGAGACAAAAGTTTGTGGTATAGTTAACCATAAGCCCAAATTTACTTATTTCCCTCTAAGTGAATGAGCAGGTAGATTTGATCATCTTTTTATTGATCACTATACGATCAAATTGGTTGAATTTGTGTCTCACAGGAGAGACATGTTGCTCTAATGTTGCAGAACTAAGTACTTACAAACATGACTGAGAAAAATCAGATACTTGGAACACATAAATTCTGAGCGTTTATACAAGTCAGTAAATGCCAAAACCAAAGTGCTAAGTTGGAAATTTTTTATCCCCAGGTGATCAGTCATGTTCCAACTCTTCAGGCTTTGCCTACATATTTTGACCCACCACTGGATTCAGATATAAATATATGTAACAATCAGACTTGTTGTTGGTAAACTTAACTCCAAGAACCCCAACACTATCTTACATCTGCCACAGGCTTGGCCTTGTTACTACAGATGTCCTTACACTGCAAGGCCGTAAGACAACTACCTGGAATTTTTTTAAGAGGTGCTTGTAAGTTAATGGAAATCCTGTTAAGCAGGAACTGTATTCAGTTCTTCCTTTTCTCAGTAGTCCAAGAAAAGGAGGACAACTTCTTGATGTTCACAGCCTCACTCGGTACAGGACAAGTCTCTAGAAAGTCTATAGGAGTTAGGAGTGTGCAATAATTACATGGCTGGGACTTTATGAAGAGAGCAATAACATTAGTAAAACAGCAAGACTAATTTGCTATTCAGGGATTTTTTTTTTTTTTTCCTAAGTCATATTTAATTACTATCCTCGTTTCCTTGCCCACCACTCCTTCCCCCCTCCCTTCCTCTCTGAAGAGCTATGGAATTTCAACGCTAAAGTAAAAGCTGATTATGCTGCACGCTGGCACCGAGCTGTCCAGGCTCTACACAAAAGATCATGAATAGGCAGGCGTGTACTTGCTCTAAATATAGTTCAGACGCTACTTAGGCATTTAGAATCAAAGATCTGCTACTAGCAACAAGTCCTCCAGAAGCGTGCGATTTGGCATGCCTGGAGCTGTTAAGTGGATGCAGGCAAAAAACTGCTGAAGTTATGGGGAAAGAATATGAAGGGTGCTAATTGCCATCTGCCAATGCCTCAGAAAAAAAGTCTTTGTGATAGACTTTCAGCATGGGAAAATGTAATAGCAGCAACAAAGTGTTTACAGGAGAATAGATCTAACAAAGCAAGAAGCGCTCAGACTTAAGAGACACCTGGCAGCAGAGGAAAATGCTTCTGTGCTATAAATCAAACATTAATGCTTCTGCTCCAGTGTGCATCTGTTACTTTTTATTCTTGAGGACTCACAGTTATATGGTCCCCTCTCTGAAATAATAATTGGTGAAATAACAACAAGAGGGTTGCTTTCTACAGTATCTTGTGCCAGCATTTCTTCTGGCAATTGCATTTTTAGTGGATGGCTGGGTCTGAATACAGTGACAATGCCCATCCTAGACCTCAGCTCTGACAGCCCTGCCATGAACACCAGCCTGTACACTAGTCCCTACTTTCGCTCAGTGAAATAAGAATATTTTAAGCTGTCTAAAGTGTACTCTTGGTAACAGTGATTGGCCTTTAAAATATTATATATTCCTGGTAGGGATGTTACCCTTTCCATGCAGGAACTGCTGAGTCCCTCACTTTCCCAGTCACATATGTATGCTGCAGGCTGTAGGAAAGGAAAGAGAAGATCAACTGGGAAAATTTGCCAGACATTCTCCTTCTTAAAAGATTAAAGAGCATCTTGTCCTCATTACATGACAAAATTACCACGGAAATACAAGACTTTCATTTCAGCCCCTGCTCTTGACTCACAGAAATGTCTGTGTAGTTTTTTCATTTGTTGCAAATAATGTGGACCTTCAGCCTCAGAAGTACAAGGGATTTCCCAGGTGGAAACATGCTCAGGCTCTCAATAGCACACACATAACAATTCACATGATTTTCAGACTGTCAGATTGACACGTTCATTGAGTGTGATACTTTTTTGACTGACATGCTTAGTAGGCATTTGTCAGAACATCCACAGATAGACCACTTCTACCCACGTGCCATTTCCAGGCAGAAACTCAGAGAAGTCTTAATCTTTCTGGGACTGGTCACTTGAGAAATCATACCTACATTGCATTAAAGCACTGCACAGCCATAACTACATGCATTCAAGCACCTGAAGTCCCTATGAGATCCAGTGCCATACAACAAGAAAGCCAGCAGCTGCCTGCTCTTCTCAGAGGCCATCCCAGATCCAGCTGAAGCCTTGGAGCAGCTGGCCCAGCCCTCACCCCTGCCACAAGTGAAATGACCCTAGATCTGGCACACCACAAAAGGGAAACAAGGACACATGCTTGGCCAACACTAGCGTTTGCTGCCAGGGAGGAAAATTTAGGATGTCCAGTTGTGATCTTAGTTGGTGGTAAATTTGTGACAGGGTGAAGAAAAGCAAGCCACAGCAGCAGTTCTCACAGCCTGCTCGCTCACTCCATCTCCAGGGGTGGCCAAGTCATCTGAGAACTTGCCCAAAGGAAAGGAGGACAGAAAGACCTGTATTTTTTTCCTGGACACGGCTTGGAAGGTATTTTCCTCAGTCAGTCTGAAGGACAGGCTGATTACATGTGAATTATCAGGCAAAGCCAGATTTGCTAGTTTTTATCTGACAGCTGTCCCAGGTTTTTCTTGACTGAAGAAGTGGGAATCATGGGGCAAGAAAGGCAACAAAGGCAGGCTGTTGGGACATTCAAGCACCATAGGATGAGCGTGGCATAGAGGTCAAGGTAGATCAGATTAGATAAAATAAGCTGGATCACAGACTGCTGGAGAAAAGAGAAGATCTGAGGCAAGTCTGGAAAAACAGCCTAGAAAAAAACGAGTTCTAGCCCAGCTATGCTCTATCTGCACAGAAAAGTATTTCACAGAGAAGGAAATTGCCATGCAATCACCTTAAATGCATAAAAAAGGGGCAGATCACAGCCAAGCCTTTAGAAAATGCTTTAGACATGTTGAGCTGAAGACAAACAAATGTAGACAAACCTGAAGTCTGACACCCAAATACTTTTGCCTTTCTCATCACCAAGCCTTTAATGATTCAAATGGCATGGATGCAAATACTATGACTGCTACACCAAACTCATGTTTAAAATACCTTAAACTCCAGTTTCCCTAGGAGGATATAACCAACTCCCATTATTAATCCTCTGGAGCTTGAATTTGGGAAAAATTTGTGAGAGGTTCAAACTTGGTGATCTAAATCCATGTCTCACTATAAGGAAAATTCTCTGTTTTCAAAGGTTTTCACCGCTGGAAGTCAGAAAGGTCCAACAACTGAATCAACATGAAAAATACTATTTTCCTCCGTAACAGCATAAACCAATTGGATCAACCATTCTACTTCTGGTATTAAATTAAGAAAATTAAATTTATTTTAGATCAAGCGGGAAGCAAAGGCGTTAATATTTCAGTGAGGTATAGCTGGCGTTTTATTTGACTTTACAGTTGTTTTTCTGCTGTCTTTTTGAGAGGCATAGGAGTTTTAGGGATGAAGAAAATCAAGCCTCATTTCCTCTAATAGAAGTGCCATAAAGTACCACCTTGTATCTTCCTAAAGAGCGAATTAACCTGGACCTGGCTACAGCATAATCTCCCTTGAAGATGTATAGACGTGAAGATGAAGATGACGTGGGTGCAAAGCAGCTCCTGCTTACTCCATCATTTGAGGAACTCATGGTCTTGACATCCCTCCAGCTCAGCAAGGCTGAAAGATCTGTGGCAGGACAGGAACAGCTGTATCTTGCATATATCTATAGTTGGAGAAAGCAGCTTCTAGGAGACACTGCAGCAGTCCTGTGTATTTACGTGAGTGAAGATCTTATCTTATTTTTTAAGACTGTGACAACAGGGGTTTTCCTGAATCTGATTCAGACATTGAAGCCTCAGCTCTGGATGAGGTTGCATTTTTACACCTGGCCTCACAAGCAGGCATGATCTTATTTTTACTGATCTCATAACACTTCATCAATGCCTTTGTCACCTGCAGATTAAGCTAGTGCAATGCATTGTAAAAGGCTGTTAAATTCATTCATCCTTCAGAAACATCTTTTAGCACCTGATACTGACATCAGGCCTTGTTTCACACAAGGAGCATACTGTATAGCCATGGTCTAAGACCAGGTTTCTGTCAGCTCCTAGGGTAAAACAGCATCCAGTACATTGACATATAAGCTCCTAAGTGATTTGGGACATGGCTGCCAAAGAACTTTCCTTCTCTATACTTCATTTGCTGCTATAGCAGCTATCACCTTTGCTGGTACCCATGAACAGGCCAGGGACCTGCATGACTGAAGTGGCCCCATGGGCTTCTAGACACGTTTTGGACCCCCTCTGACACTGGTACGTAATTGCTTTGCGATGCGTGTATGAGGAGCTGGATTACTTAAAAAAATGTTGGTAGTGCTGGGAGTGTTTCTGCCTCTCAGAGCAGCATTTTTACAGCATGGTTATGTGCTGCATACGTGTCAGTGTGGCATGAAGGCACATCAGAGCAAAGGTTTAAGGTGCAAGGCCCCCCAGATGCAAGACACTGAAGGGCGTGTGGAACAGAGGGAGCCGACCCTGCACAACCTCATCCGTACAATCTCTACACATGCTGAGAATAGTCCTAGAGCTCTGAACTATATCTGAGGACTGTCTTGTAGAGTGTTACACCACACAAGCTTGCTCCCCAGTTGCTTCAGCAGTGTGGGTTCTGGGGATATTTACAGTTGCAGACCTCTTTGTTCAAGGTGGCTTAATCTCACCAATTTTTTTTTAAAAGATGCTTGTAACTCTAGGGCGAAGTAGAGTCCTTGATCTATCAGAGAATGTTCGCTTTTACAGGTGACCTGTGGCAGGATTATATGAAGGGGATTTGGCTGATTATTTTCAAAATATTGATGTAATGCAAATTTTCAAGGACCCTTCTTACACTGAAGGAACTTAGACTGAAAGAAAGCTAAATCTGTGCTAGTACTATAAGAGGATAAATTGAATGACTCAGGTAACTACAGTACTGGCAGCCCAAATTAAATAATGGAGAAGGCTCATGAATGGCAATAAATGGAGAATCATAGAATCACAGACTCATAGAAATATTAAGGTTGAAAAGGACCTTTAGGATCAAGTCCAACTGTCAACACAGCACCATGTTCACCATTAAACCATGTCCTTAAGTGACATATCCACATGTTTTTTGAACACTTCCTGAGATGGTAACTCCACCACTTCCCTTGGCAGTCTGTTCCAATGCTTTACAGTCCTTTCTGTGAAAATGTTTATTCCTAACATTCAATCTAAACCTTCCCTAGTGCAACCTGATGTCATTTCCTCTTACCCTGTCACTTGTTAGCTGTGAAAAGAGGCTGACTCCCACCTCACTTCAACCTCCTTTCAGGCAGTTGTAGAGGAGCAATAAGGTCTCCCTTGAGCCTCCTTTTCTCCAGACTAAACAACCCCAGATCTCTCAGCCTCTCCTCATAAGACTTGTGCCCCAGACCCTTCACCAACTCCATTGCTCTTCTCTGGACATGCTCCAGCACCTCAGTGTCTGTCTCGTAGTGAGGGTCCCAAAACTAAATCCAAGACTTAGTTACTCACCAGTGCCAAGTATTCCCTGGTACTGCTGGCCACACTATTCCTGATATAGGCCAGGATGCCATTGCCCTTCTTGGCCACCTCGACACACTGCCAACTCATGTTCAGCTGGCTGAACGTGGTGTTGACCAACACCCCCAGGTCCTTTTCCACTGGGAAAACATGAGCAAGTGGGTTTGCTTCCACCAAGCCCAGCTGCATTACTGTCCTTGTCAGACAGGCAAGATAGCAAAAGATGACAACAAAACTTTTGTGAAAAGCCTGTAAATAAGAGAGATGTTTAGGACAAGTAATGCACAAATGAAGAGGATGAGTCACTTCTGCAAAACAGGATTTAAATATCATGAAAAATACCATCACATGTATTCTCTAGGCATAGAAAATAAAGGCCACATCCCATTTGAATGCTCATATGTGGGTAACTGCTGGTAAATCAAGACGGGTTCAGAGAAAAGCATTATAAAATAAATCTAGTTAAAAGATACATATGGCTCAATCAATTTAGCTTAAAATATGTGGAGGGGTTGAGAACAGTCAATAGCTAAAGAGAAATTTAGCAAGAGAGGCCACAGGCCAGATCAAAGTCTCAAAGGTGTAGTTAGACACAACAACACTAAAAACTAAGATCCAAGCTTCAGAGGCAAAATTTTATATCCCTGTATATGCATGTAACATCTTAGACACAATATGGGCCATTTTGCAAGTTAAAAGAACAAATCAAGGCAAGGCTTATGGTCATCCTAAATTATCACACAAACCCCCATCTGGCTTTATAACCTGGGGAGGGCAACACTGGGCAATTGTTAAAGAGCAAATCAGCTGCGGCTGGTTATGTTATTTTACTGCAGGCACTCTGAGTCAGACTTCTGACCGTATACATGTCCAGGGCTCCAATTACTGCTTTGAAAAGATGCAAAGGAGTATTGATATGCACTGGGAAGGTGTCACGGAGAAAAATTTCATTTTCTGTCGCTGTGGTATGACAAAGTGCCAAACAAGATACTGACCCTAATAAGTCAGGCATCATGCATGTATTCTGCAAGAGCTGAGCTGGGCTTACAAGACATGTGGGGCAAGAACAGGGGGACAGATGGACTTCCTATTTTTGCAGATGGAAAACAGAACTGCAGGCCAAGGCTGAAGGCAAAGTGTGTGGTGGATGGAGGAAACCAGCATAGATTTCTTTCCTGTCGCAGCCTCATGATTACACTCATCAGCTACTGTAGGCTGATGGACAACTCCTCTCAGGCCTAGCAAGCAGAAGCCTCCCATGAGCACAGGTTTGCCCTTCCTCCCCTCTCTGATGCTAACACTTCCTCACAACATCCCCCAGGACAGCAACACTGCCCTCTCGCAGGAGACCGCAAAGCACGGGTGGGCACTGCTCTGCCACTGCACCTCAGCGCTCTAGGAGCACTTTCCACTGTGCTCCACAGGCTGATCTTATTTATTCTGCCTCACTTTGAATCACACAACCACACTTGATCTCCTCCCTCCCACAGCGTAGCTACATTCAAACTCCTTAAAGATGTTTGTTAACGCAAGTGGCATTTTTAGAACTGCACTGTATGGGTGGTGTGTGCTCCTCCAGCACATGAGCTGCTTATCAATCGCTTAATTGGGATGTCTTGGTCTTCACCCAGATGGTCCCTTTCAGCAGATAGCATTGTGTTTTAAAACTTTGGATAATTATAGCCCTGTAAATGGAGAGTTCAAGATTTGTTGGCTGCAGCCAGCTCATCTTTCTTCTGTAACAGCCTCATTGTCTAGTCGTTGCCTTATTCACAATGGGAAAAGATCCTTGCAAATGGAGACACCCATTTACAGACTCCTCATCTGGGTAAACAGAAGCAGGAGCCTAGCTGATAGTAACTCAAGTAAGGATTAAAATCTATCAGTAAGTTTGGCTCTGCTGTTTATCTTTCCTTCCATTCCCGGGCACACAAAGTGGAAAAGAATGAACCTAGCATCTATGTCACTCTGTTAGCTGATTTAAAATGTATTTAAAACCTGATTACACCAGCCAACAGTATCCTGTCAGCACTTTGCTTTTAATTCTTTTTAAACAAAACCAATCAGCCAGGGTCCTGAGGGAAACAAGCCCATCATTTCTCTGTGATGAAAATGCAGCTTCAAGCAGGACTTAGGCATTTTTGCCAGCGCATTTCCTTCTGCTCTCCAATCAGCTGGTGGCTTAGCTCCACTTAGGCCCCCTGAGCTGGCTACCTCCTGGCTTCCCTTGCCAAGGGGGTCTGCAGCAGCTCTGCTGTGCCTGGCTGTATTGGGTCTGGCTGAGATGGGGTTCATTTCCCCACAGTAGCCCTCACAGTGCTGTGCTTTGCATTGGTAGCTAGAAGGGTGTTGATAGCACACCGGTGTTTTGGCTGCTGCTGAGCCACTCTTCTCTCCCGTCCCCTGGGCACCAGCAGCAACTCCTCGGAGCCACCACTGCTGCTTGGTGTCAGCTCCCGTCCTCTGCATCACATCACAGCACAGAGGGTTTGCCTGACCCTGAAGTTTAAAAATTGCCTTTGTCAAAAGGGAAGATTAATCTCTAAACAAACTGATGGAAGGCAATAGTAGAGTGCTGACACGGCCTATGTCTTTCAAAGGCAGAGTTAATGCATACAAGTCAAAACAATTGCTATTCAGATTCTGCGGTGCCTTCCAGCAAGGGAGGTCTGGCGCCCTGGGCTACCCTGGACACAGGGTGCCTCGATTTGTTTGAGCACACCTCAGTTAAAGGGAAACCTTTCACTTGAATAAAACGTAACAATCTGGAAAACAACACATCTTGTTCATTGCACTAAAGAAAATCTGAATTCTTACTTCTTTCAGAGATTTGACAAGCCAGAAAATAAAAGAAAAAAATGGATGTGCTGCTTTTTTTATTGCTTTGCAAACCAGATTTTCTGATTTCCCGTAAGACTCCATGGATGGCTGGAGAACAGGCTGTACCATGAGAGTCAGAGGAAAAGTAATTTTTCATCAGCCTCCATCTTTGTTTACGATTTAATTTGTTTAGCAAAACACCTATCCATAAAAACATCCACATAAGAAAATTAGCATCTCATTTGATTATGAGACAAAAGACCCTGGAGCTCACTTCTGAAGCCTTAATGCAAAAAATACAGGACATCAGAATCAATATAGACATTTTAAAAGTTTAAATTAAATACAGGAAAACGTGGGGGGGGGAAAAACCTTTACCCCTGCCTCCATGAGTATTTTTTGTCTAGTTTTTTGTTTGTTTGTTTTGGAGCATATTCAAAGTTACAGGCCCTGCTTACCTTATGCAGAAGGTTTAAAAAGCACAACATTTTTCCCTCACATTCAAGACACTGTAAGAAAAGGTTACTTAATTAAAGAGTTGACTTATTCAAGGACTTGCAGATGAAGCTATGAGTTAGTCACAGTGTTTAAGTGGCAATGAAGTATAGTTAGAAATTTTGTGTTAGGGCTGGGCATGAGAATGTTAACAGCACTTTCTATTCAAATTTCTTTCAGCAAAACCTTCTCAGAAAATCTACACACATAAATTAACAATAGGTGGCTTTTAAGGCAACAGTTTGGAAGGTCACCAGAAAGGTACCAACTTCACAAAGACTTAAGTATATGAGTAACTCCTCTGAGTCAGTGTCATGTCACACAATGCACCATGCCAAATTTAGGCAGGAACTGGGTTACAGGCTTCAGATTTTTAAAGAGTTTCAGCACAATCAGTCTCTATTCCCACCGTCACAAGTGACTGCACTGACTAAAACTTCTTGAAAGGTTCGTGCGAAACACTGAGAGCAAAACTTGAGGGATTGCTCCAATCCATGGGTTCCCGCATGGCATTTATCTGAGCAGCATCTTGTTGCCTCCCACCAGTGTATTAAGCAACATGACTAACATCAGTCACATATCTACTCCCATCATCTTTTCCCTGAGGTAGAAGTGCTCATAGGAGACTTTCATTTTGGACTACGTGTGCGTGTGCACGCACTCACACTCGTGCCCGGGTATAGTTCACCGATGCTGCTTATGAGAGAGATTGAAATCCAAAAAGTGGGGAGCAGACTGTAATGTCAGTTGTGATTTCTCAACCGTGTCAAGGACTTAACTGGAGTTTTTGCATGAAGGAAGCCTGTGTGCCTGTTTATTACTGTCCTGACTTCAGCAGGGCTAGTTACCACACTTAAGTCCTTGTGAAATAACAACCTTGCTTCTGAACTTTGTGTCTCATGCCACATTTCTAAAACTGAAAATAATCACTGTGTTATCTTTTGCTCAGTATTGTTGCATAATTACAGTATCTTTATTATATATATTATTTATTTTCACCGGTAGAGGAAAAAGGAAAGTTACGATTCCCTCCCCTATTGTTCCTGATTAAACTATTTGTTTACATAACATTGAAAGACTGTAACAAAATCAACTAGAAAAAATAAACTTCTCCAAATGAAAATACAGCTTTCTCCTTAATCTCATGAATTACGATTAATTTACTTGATTTAAACAGACGTGCTTTACTAGGATCAACACAGTGAATTTTGTTCATGGCACACGTTAAACAAAATGAGCTCCCTGTAGGAGAAATAGAAAGTGTTTATCTAAAAACAAAGAGTTTTATTTTTGTTGCTCAGTCAGTTCAAACAGCAGTAAGTTTAAACAAACGTAGCATTGACATCACTTGCTACTTATAAAATGTTGAAGTTTGCCCTAATAGCCAATTAATAAAATAAAATCCCTGTGTTCTCCTGATCACTCAGTCTATTACCAAACGTGTATTTTTCTCAGTGATTACGTTGCTCCCAAACTAATGGAAATATTTTATTACATTTTGATTACAAGAATGGTAGACTAATAATGTCAGTAATTAAGAGTGGCATCTGAGGATATTGGATAGTTGCATGCAATTAAATAACCTTTTCATATATCAGAATTTTATCAGTAGTAGACTGTATTTCATTGAATCCTATCCTGACTGGTTTGTATTTCACCTTAAACATGCAATCCAAGCTTTCAGTTACTATTGTTTTAAAGTACTTCTGCAGACTGCAAATTCATGACCAGTCACTAAAACACACAGCTCATTTCTCACCCATGTTTTGGCTTGGATTTTATTTCTTCAAAACTGATACAGCTCTTACACACTGTATCTGTAAGCAAATAGAGAAATCCCAAGATACCACCAAAGGAAGCAAGTAAAAAGAAAACCGGGAGAATTTAGCAAATACTTGCTATTCTCCAACACTAATGAGGCAAAATCTCCTCCAAATTAATAGTTAACACTTGATTGCCTGGAAAAGAAGAGGAGAGAGAAAGGTAGGGGCAACTGGCTGCTTTTCTTAAGCAGGCTGAGGCCCACCACTATTTTGCAGAAGTGTCCAAGAACTGCCAGCTCGCCTTTAACACCTTTGCATCTGTAGGAGAGTGCTGGTCTGAAGCTCCAGCTCCAATCATCCCCTACTCATTTAATCTGGCATGCACATATTATCAGGCACACAAACCCCATGAGTCTGTCTTCCAATTCATAAATTAAAAATGCTTGAGGAACTCAAGGGTTTTTTAAAACCTTTTTCAGTGAGTGGATCCGCTAGACGTAGTCAGGATGACCACTGACTCGGGCAGAGCAGAGCCAGGCGTTCAGAGTACACAGGGGTACCACTCTCATGTGCGGTACAGGCAAAGGTCATCAGAACTTCCCTGCTCCGCTCACTCCTCCCTCCCCTGACCTCGGCTGCCCTTCCCTGACTCACCCTCGCAGGAGGCCCTTGTAAACAGAGATAAGCAAACTTCAAAAAAGTCTAGATTCTGTTTGGGTAAGTGCCCGAAAGTTCAGAAACTGGCTTGGAAACACAGTGAGAATTAGTTGGTTTGGGAGGAGGCCAAACATTCTCCAGAGAGGCTGGGCTGTAAACACTTCAAGAATAGCCTCTCTCATAGTATTTTGGTGGTATTTGTTTCTCATCCTGTCTGGCTGGGAAAGTAAAGTATCACAAAAACAAAAGGGCTCAGGAATAAATCTACAGGCCCGTTTCTCTCTGGTCTTGTGCCCAAGCCCTGGGCAATGCAGGAGCAGTGCTTTCAGCCAGCTTTGCCCACACTGCGTGCACCACGCAGGGGCAGGCAGCAGCGACGTGGTGAGTGAGGGTTCAGTGTTTAGGAAGGTGAGTACATGTTATGGCTAAGCCGATCAAAAGCTGTCTGCCATCCAGGACAGGCCTTGCTCCCCTTTACCACACCTGATACCAGAGACAAACCAACGGAAAACTAAGACTGTGGAAAATAAAGAGGAAGGGGATAATTTTTGCCTGGTCAAATCGACTATGTCAGCTTGCTGTGATGGTCAGACATATAGGAGGGCAGGGGCGGGATTTTGCAAGGCTGAGGAGAAGAGAGAGAGAGGGGGACCAATCCTGCTAAGTGGCAGCCAGCTATTTATGTGAAACCACAGCCAGACACCTTGAACGTTAAGTTAAAGCGTCTTTGTGTTGTATGGAAACAAATACTTTCTGCTTTTAGGAACTGAGATGAGTCACCGTATTCATTCAGCCTACACTACCAAAACCAGCTCTCCTTTCCTGAAGTTCTCTGCCAGCTCAATCTAGGGCATCATCAGCTCAAAGCACTTACTCTGGCGTGGGCAATGATCCGGACGAGCGAAAGTGCATCCCTCCACCTTGGGGCAAGTCACACCGTGGCCCCTGCCCACGGCACACATTTACCATGAGTGGCGGCACTCTGGAGAGGATGCAGCTGTCACCACGAAGGAGGCTGAGACGGGACTGCAGAGCGATCAGAACAGGCAGAGGAAACAACAGCCGTGGACAACAAAGCAAATGCTTGCAGGAAGAGGGGAGCATATGAAACCTGTCTGGTGCGTCTCATGCTTGGCTGGCACCAGAGGTTGAGCAAGCCATCTGCAAAGCACATGCCTGCGATTGCTGCATGGTTTCTCAGCAGGCTGGGGGCTCTGAGATGCAAGTCTGTGTGGGAAGGATGTCGCTCTTGCACCATTCCATCCCAAAACAGGGACCTGCCCTTCCTACTCTCCTTGTGCCAGACCTAGGGTCATTCGACCCTCTCATCAGAGCCAGTCTGACTTGGCAATCTGAAAGAAAGTCAGGTCAAAAAAAGCCCAAGAACTGAGCAGTCTTCTGACAGGTTGAGCCTTTGGCTCTTGCCCTGTAGGCAGGGCACATATACATGCCCTTGCCTCCCTGCTGGTTCCTGCATCCCAGCTGGGGCTAGAGGGGGCCATGTCACGAACTCTGGGGCAGCCAATGCCCAGAGACAGTGGGGCTGTGGCCTTCCTGGGATGTTTCCCTCAAGCTGTGTCAAGGCGCTGGAGGCCTTTTCAGGGGAAGGGGATCTGACAAGAACAGCAGGGCCATGGACAGCAGTATTGCCGTGCTTCCATCCATGGGAAATGGAAGAGGGGCATTACTGTTCACTGTCCTCATTCTCTGCTCTCTGCATCAACATCACCTCCCATGTGACAAGCAAGGTGTTTTCGGGTGTCTGGACCCTGCACTCTCTGCCAGGAAGCCAGGCAGAGGCTCAGGCACTTGGGGTGCAAGCACCCCAGTTATGTCACCCACTCATCAACTCTGCCAAGAGACTTGATCCTTCAAAACAAGATTCGAATCTCATCTGCCTCTTCTGAAGTGAGTGCTCGAGCTTACAGATAAGAGGAGCTTGTGGTAATGTTATTTATAGCTGCAGCAGCTTCCACGACAGTAAATAGTAACAGTGCAATGTGAAACCAAGCCAAGCAAAAGTATTTTTCATTGAAAAATAGATGACAGCTTGTTTATACTATCATAGGGGAAAGGACCGTGAAAGTGAGTGGCGGCAGCAGCAGGTTTTCAAAGGGCAGTGTCTTGAGTTGGATTGTTTGCCCTCATTTGGGGCGCCTCTCATTAGTCCACTGCAGTGGGAGTCCCAGCTCTCGTCAGCTCTGAGCAGCAAGCCCCGTGGTATGTGTGGTGTGGCGATTTGGGTCTCTTGGCGTAGCCAAGCTGTGCCAAGCAGCACTTTCAGGGGCCTGCAGTGCACACCTAGGTTCTCATCCCTTTCTCTGACCAACCACAAGCACACCAGCCTCTGCCCTTTCATGCAGCCCACAAGACTATCTCCACAACAGAACATCACCGTTTCAGGACAAAGATGTTCCCCAACTGCAATCACAGGCAGAAGGCTGCTGCCACATCTTGGCCAGCCTTCTCTGCATCTCTGCTATCTCCAGGTGACACCTACAGTGATGGCAGAAGCACATCTTCCCTTGCCTTTATTAGGTCCTCTGTTAAACAAGGCTAATTACTCTCTCCTACCTCTGCAGCATTGGGATGCTTCAAGATCTGTGGTTGCCAACACTGCACAGGGAAACAGCAAGGGCTATTTAATTTCTTTTTCATTCCTTGATATAGCAAGTTTCTCTTGATTTGAATTCGCAGCCCTGGAAGATGGCTCACCAGGCCATCTCATGAAGAAAACAACAGTTAGTAAGACATTACCATCCCAGCACTACTCCCCCTTTCCTCCCTCATGCACGCCGGGACCGTGTGAGAGGAAGTGGGGTTGCTCACACGCCTTCGGCTGAATCAGGCACAGACTGCCCCCACGCCTGCTGCCCACCCGGCATCACCCGCCCACCCAGCACCACCCCACTGAGGTGAGAGGCTTTTGCACCTACAGAGAGTGAGCCTGAGCTCTTCTCCATAAGAGGAAAAACTATGCACAGATTTAAGGAATACTCGTCTGATGCCAAGGGAGGGATTTATTTTCCGTTACTTCGTAGGCTTCTGTGCTCAGTACCCTGCTGTCAGAGCCCTCCCCAAAACTACGGAAAGACCTACCCAGCTTTAAGCAACGTGGGAGGAACCAGAAGTCAATTAAGAGACGACCTATTTAACCCATGCCCCCAGCCAAAAGGATCAGAGAGCTGGGGACTGACCCCCTCCCAGACCTTGGAAGGGGCAGCCCCTGCTGAGTCACTGGTGGACCCAGGGAGAGGTAAGGCAGGGACTAAGGTCAGGGCACACACCTGAATCCCTGGAGGGGAGGGGGTTCCTCTTCCCCTTATTTGATTGCTGGCGTGTGAAGTGATGGCTCTTTCCCAGTAGCCATTAAGAGAGTTTACAAAAAGGGGATACAAACTGACGAGGGAGCCTTTTTTTTTCTCCTGCCTGTGGCAGTCATCCTTGTTCAATGAGACACCTTTGAAAATATATTTAGTGTCATACTGCTCTATAAAGTGAGAAAGCACTTATTATCCTCACTTAACAGTCATGAGTTGGAGGAAGGAAAAGATCAGATTGTGCTCTTTATTTTTAACTTACTTTTGTGACTTGATTTTGGTCATCTCCATTTTTGAGGACCTGGTTTCAGCCAGCTGTCCTATTACAGTTCTCACCCAAAGGCAAGGGAAAGGGAAAAGAGAAAGGAAAAGGGAAGGGAAAAGGAAAGGATCACACCCAAGGCAGACAGGAGTACTGACATATCTACCTGGGCTCCCCCATGGTCACTCACTCTCTGGCCTTCACGAGGATAATGGACACGGCCAAAAATTCTCCATCACCCCTTAGTCTCTTGGAGCTCCCTTGGATATGTGTAGGGATCCACCCAGGAGAATTTTATTTCAGCTGGTGTAAGGGAAGATCATCATGGCTGTGAGTCTCACAAGGCACTGCAGCAAATGCTGAGATTGGTGGGAAAGATATACGACACAGTCTATCAACGCTGTAGGACAAGCATTCCCAAACTGCAGCTTACAGCTTGACAGATTTCTCCATCAGGGACCTTGCTGGACACTGTAGAGGGCCTGAAGGATTGCAAAAATTAGGATGTCCCACCTTGCTCCCACACCAAAACTCCCATGAGAAGGACTGGAAATACTGTTCTCAAAATCCCTTCTTATGTTCTCACAGCAAGTAACAGCTGTAACAGCCAGAGGGGAGCTGTGTGTTAAATATGAAGAGTTCTCCTAAGCCAGTGAGCCTCTCAGACCAGCAGGATTTATGGCATGCTCAGTCCACAACTCTGCCAGACCCTTAGACTTCCAATCCAAACAGCCAGACACATACAAGCAGCCAGATCATCTCCAGGTCTTCATCTAGAGTCTAAAGTAAGACTTTAACCTCCAGTTTAGACCCTCTGAGTCTTATTCTGAACGTTCTATCACTGCACTTCATTTATGAGATAGGTAGGAAGGTGATGCATGCTCCCTGGAACAAAAAGGCTAAAAGACTGTGAATCATTCAAAGCCAGTTCACACTGTAAAAGAAGTTTGAAACCTCCTGACCCCCAGCATTCATTATCCATTAGAGTTTCTCATTCATTCCCCCAGAGGAAAAGCTCCTTTGACATAAACCACTCCTATATTTTGGGTAGACAACAGCTTACCCCAGCCTGAAATTGTTGTGGGTTTTTTTTTCTGCAATCTTACAAGCCTTTATTTCTGAAGCCAGATTTGCCCTCAAAGCAATTGTACTTTCAGAGTGTTGCCCCTAAAGCAGGGCTCTTGCACTTAGTGTGACAAAATTCCTAATGTGCATGTGCTAATCTTGGTCCAGTTCATTGTATTATAATTAACATATACAAATTTCTATGGAAGTGTCTTTTTTAGAGTTATAATCATCTAAGGTAACTCTAGGCTATATTTTCATCTATCAGCTATCACCAAGTTATTATTTAACCTTATACTCTATTACAAATTCTGCTTGAATCTATTTGAACAATTAGTTGTCAATTAGATAAGGATTTACAATATTCTGTTCCTGGAGACGCTTCCCCGCTCCATTTCTCTGGCACCCAGTTGTCATGGTTTCAAGACCAACCCATAGTTGCTGTGAACTTTTTTTTGAAGATCTTTAACTTCATCTGACAACAAGAGCAAGTGAGATGTTGGTTTAAATTATTGACTCACACCTTTATGAAGCACACAGGATCGGCAAATTTCATCAACTGAGCTCTATTTGCAGCTCTGCCAGAAAAAAAATGCAGCTCAGGTTTCGTTATATGTGTTCACAGCCTGATAAGTCATCATGGGCAGGGATAATATAATATAAAACCACAAAGTGATAAACAGTGAAGTAATATAAGTAACTCTGAAGCAGAAGAAATACTATATATCAAGAGTAAGACCAGCCTAACGAAAGATCCCCAATAAGGGAAATGACCTGTGAGCTGGCCTATAAGCTCCACACAGCTGTGCTTTTCAGAAGTGGAGGATGGGCCTAGGATCAGCTCCATTTTCTCGAGTCCCCATCATCTGCACAGGCAAACCACAGAGGAAAATGAGCCAGGCAACTCTGCAGTGATCCTTCTGGCTGATATATGAGCTGGAGGAGTAGCCACTGAGCAGAGTTGAGTGACAATCATTTTGTTAGTCCCACTGGAATTGCTGTCGTATTTAATATTTATCCCACCTCATAAAGGAATGGAAAAAACCAAATCCACAAGCAAAAATTTGAGGATGGGAAAAAGGGAAAGAGGTAAGTCAGATCTGCTGAATTAAAATGCTTGGGACATTTCCAAGTGTTTCCCCTAAAGTATTACAAATGGGCACATTTGTTTTACTGTAAATTAATTTGGAATGCAAAATGGAAAGGCATTTCCAAGTTAGAGAAGTAATTTTCAATTTAATTTTTAAATGAGGCATGTGGTGATTAAAAAAAAAAATCTACAACTTCTTTTTTTTTTTTTTTTTTAAAATCTAGTGTTTTCCCTACAGTAAGGGGAATTCGACCCCTACGATAAGGGGAATTCAGATGTGTATTGAGGATAGACTTGGCCTTTTCATGTAAGCAGGATGAATTTTCAATGTCAGATACCTTTTAAGAGGTCTTGAAGCTGTTGTAGTCTGCTGTCCCTTCATTTGCAGCATCTTGCCCTTTCCTCTCTGGCAGCATGGACCAGATGGGAACTTTCTACAGGCCATCTACGCCATTCTAAAAATGAGCCCCTGTGGCTGGCACTGCAGATTGCTGTCAAATCCCTACACAGCTACATGGGCACTGCACAACTACTTCTCCAACCTGAGAAGTGGCTGCATTTGCAAAGATTTCCATAGGGAGCAGCTTGTGCACACAGAGAAGGTAAGAGCTGCCCTTTGCATGAAAGAGGACAGACTGTCCTGAGACCAGGGTAGGTCATGGTGCCTGTAGATGACTGAAAAAGTCTTTCTCAGAGTTTGGAAACAGAGAAACAAGACATCCAGATGAGAAGTCAATATCCAACCTTTCCCATGTGTGTAGGAGACAAGAAAGGCTGGGGAATCCCTTACTCCTAGCAAAAGATTGCACTGTTCCTGCAGTAAGAGCATAGGGAGACCAGCTCCTGAAGCAGGCATTAACTGCAAAAGTAACCTAAAGAGCACAACACCAGTGGCTCCTCCCCTCTTAGACCCTTCTCAGGTGCTCCACACACTAGACATGCCACGGTTGTCATTTCAGTGGACCTGCACTGTGACGAGCAGCCCAGTGGGGCCGCATGGCTGGCCATTTCCATCCCATGGCACTTTCCCAAGCATGCAAGCAGATGCAACATGCCCTCTTCCAACCTGGCATGTGTCACAAGATGTTGAGAGGCCTTTGCGTAGCCCCAGCCTGCCTTCAGCTGTTATAATCCAGAGTAAAATGTGCACAACAGTGTTCACGTCAAGTTAAAATAAATCAAAATCAGCATCATTTTCATCTTGCCTGGCTCATGGTAGCAGCAACAAACTAACAAGTACTAAACCCAGAGCTGTGAACATTTTGTTGTTAGCACCACTGGTGATTTACAACAAAACAAGCAAGATGTTGCTTGTGCTGGGCAGACCCAATGCAGAAACAGGAGATAAAACACATCAGTGTTTATCCACTACCACAGGAAGGAGCTGGGAGGAGAGAAGATATTTTTGCGTCATGGTCATGTGAAAAGGCAAATTTTGCATGGATTTTCATGCAGACTCATAAATCAGTCCATGTTCCCTCTAAATGTTCATGGTCTTTTGCAAACCTCTCAGTGAACCACGGCTGAGCTTAGAGCTTGTAAAGAAACCTGAAGCCAAACAAGTTTCAACTAATTTCATATTTTTATGTGAACATTTTTCTCAGGTTTAACTAGTTTGTTTAGGAGTTTAGGCAAGTACAACCGTGTTCTTCAGGAGTTAAAAAAAAAAAAAAAAAAAAAAAAAAAAAGGAATGTTCTGAGAAATCAGATACACCATACAAAAAGTAAATACAAAAAATCTTTACCTAAATCTAAATTGTACCCTGCTCTCTGATCATTATATTACTTGTGAAGGTTTCAGTTAAGGTAAAGATTCGGCTTTCCTTTCAACACCTAATTTTTATTTGTTAGTGATTTTTTCCCCCTCAGGAAACTCAGTGGGCTGGTCTTGGTCGCAGCATGGCTTCCTCGCTTTTGTTCAGTAGGGCATCATGGTTTCAGACAACATTAGCCAAGCAGTCAGGGGGAAATCTTTTCTCTCCTTGTTGCAAAATAAAAATAAAATTATAAAATCAACTCATGAGAACAATTAAAATATGTTAGATCTTGCAAACATATTCCTATGCTTTCTGTGTTTGCCAGTGCCCACCTCACCCTTCTGGTCTTGTAATTACAGTGTGAGCACTTTGAAGTAGGAATTGCTTTAAAGGTTTGACTCTGTGGTGCTTAAAACACAAAACACAGTCTGTGCCCACATCTGAACTTCCAGGGTGAATCGCAATTAGGCTGAAGTCCCAGCAGCATTTAGCTGGGCAGGTTCGTAGCACCAGCACAGATGCCCCCAGCACATCAGAGGTGCAGCCCCGCTATGCTGCTGGCCCTGCTGCATGCGGGCAGGTTGCTGCCTGCCTCCCCGGTGCAGCTGCAGTGCCTTTGGGGAGGTCTGTGGTAAAACTCACAGCCAGAAATTAATGAAGGGCAGGGAGCCACGTGTGTTTGCAGCTCTGGCATGCCCGATGCTGTGGCCGGTGCATCAGGATCACAGCTCTAGCTGCCTTTCTCATCCCTGGCTTCCTTGTAGCCCCAGCACTGAGGGAGGTTGTAGATAAAATGTTGAAAGCGGTATCATCACAACAAAATGTTTTCTTCCTTTAGCAAAGCACAGACCTTACAAACAACAGCCTAAACAGCCCTGTCCCCCTCCCCTGCCACCAAGGTGCACATCAGCTTCCAGCTCTGCAGGATGCTGAGCCAGTGGTGTCAGGACAGAGATAGAAGAGAAGTGGGCAATGCACACTGTGCTCCTTCACCAGCTGGGACTTGCCAGCCCAGGCTCAATGATGCCTTCCTCCCACCCATCCTCCCACCACCACATCCCTTTGGGCGCCAGATGAAGATGGGGAGGGAAGTGGCCCTCAGCCCTGCTCTCTGGCATCTCTGCTGAGATGGTGCTTTCACTGCTGAGTGTGATGATGGGTGGGTTTCCCCACGCCTCCACAAAAGTTGTTTTTGCAAAGGCTGCTTTTCTTAGCCCAGCATTTAAAAGCAGAAGTTATCAGGGCATAAATCATCCTGTGACTTGTTGAGAAGCCTGTGAGAGGAGATAAAGGCAAGACAGTTTGACAAACCGTTGGGAGAGGGAGGAGGAGGGAGGGGGCAAGGGGTGAGCGCGAAGGAGGGAGCCACACTGCCGACCGATTATGTCATAGGTCAGCCAGAAGGATGCAAATAAGATTGAGAAGCTGTTTCCAAACTTTCTGAGGCTGGCTATGACTACACGTACCCACTACAGAGCTGGGCGTAATAAATATCACGCTCACACAGAGCATTACATCACGTAAAGGGAAAAGCCAGCAGATGAACTCACACCATAAAACCTTGACTTGGTATCTAGCCAAGCCCAAGCAGACAACCCCGTTATTACAGGAGCTGACAGAGCTCTGCACATTGCTGTGGCTTCACCCTTCCACTTCCTGCCACCTCCTCCAGCGCAGCCAACACTTCCTCACTCCCCCTCTGTGCTCCTGCAGCTCTGCCAGCAGCCAACCTGGGCACCCACAGCCAGTGCAAAACAGCAAATCGTAACATTTGGCAAATTTTAAAAACTTGCTCCTCTATTTCCAGCACACTTTTTCACTGCAGCTCCAGTTTGTTTTTCTAGTTTTCCTAGTGAATTTATGAGTTACAGAATGAATCAGACAATGGGCCTGATTCTCTTTCACATTAAGGCTCTCTTATTTCTGTTGGGAAGCACTGAGAGTCTCGAGGTGAGACTAAATTTCACTTAGCCCACAAAATCCTTTTTAAAGCAAAAGGAGGGTTGAGAGTTAAGTCTGTGTCCGGTGTATCTCCATGGAATTTCCCAATAGCTAATATAAGCAATGCTGGGGGAACACTGTAAAAGGGAAAACTGGAGTGTGACTCAGATCCCAGCACCCCCAGTCCCCCTTTTCAGGAGCCTTGGTAAGGAGAAGAGGCATAGCAGCCCTTCCCACTGCCTGGCCCATCAGCCCAGGAAGGTTGCTGCCACCAAGCCTCAGCCCCACCACGTGGCTGCAGGCACTGCAGCATTCAGCCTGATTCAGCCTCAACATCTCATGGTGCTATAGCAGGGCTGGCTTTCTCCAGGGGCCTTCTGAAAGAGGATGACATACTGGGCTCAGGATGAGCCAAACTCGCCCGCTGGGGCCTTTCCTGTCTAATGTCTTCATTCCATCAAAATTATACTTGATCAGGTTTCATTATTGTTGTTTCTAACTTTCACCTCTGCCTGAGCAATTCCATCTGGTAGGTCATATTCCTCTCTCTGATTGCTTTTTGGATAAAAACATGCTCACTGGGGCCTGCTTGGAATTAGTTTTTCTTTTTATTTCCACTGGCTGCTCAGCTCAACCCCATAGTTTCCCTGACTTAACAGACAGGGTCAACCCACCTTTGCCTTCCTGGCACATGCACTGAAGTACTGATTCCCATGTGCTACAATAACCCCATTCAATTTCTAACAATCTCCAAGGGGGTGTCATTTACAGGGACTTGAACTGAAAAGCACAAGTTTTGTATCATCCTCTTGCATGTGCACTTGCAGATATTAAATCAGCAACGATGGGAGAAAAAAAAATACTGTCTTGGCTACGTCCCCAGGACATTCTTAGAAGACTGATGATGTACATCTGCCTTAACTGTCTGGGTCTGAAATAATTAAAGTCCACTATTCTTTGCCTTTCATTAATTTCATTGAGTATCTGGAAACACTTTTTTTTATTTAGAATTTTATGCCTGCCTTGTAAGAACACCATCCTCAATAACCTCATTTCCACCTACTGTAATTATAGCAACTTGACCACTAAGGTATAATGAGAGGCTGAAACACTACTGGCTACTGCCCCACTTGGTTTACACATTTACACTCACTGGCACTCTGTTATATTACAATAGGGTGGAACAAAAAGATTTCCCATTTCAAAAAGCTTGCAGAAACTGCTCTTTGAGGTTACATCATTGCCTTGCTCTTCAAATGATTGCAACACTCAAAGGTCTGGAGCCCTTCCGGAGTGTGTACAGGCAGAGCTGCAATACAAACTCTTCTCTAGTCAATAAAGATGACAGATTGGCTTGAGGGAAGGAAGACTTAGGCAACCAACCAGTTAAACTATCAATCAACCAGTGGATGGGTGAACTACAGGCGCTAAGCCTAGTAGACTTCCTAGTGCTTTTAAGGAGCCAGAGAAAAACAAAACAAAGCAAGAAGTGTCTTAAAGTTGTTTTTAGCTAGCTAGCTAGCTGGTGTGTGGCAACCGTGTGTCATGGTGGCAGACCTCAGAAAGCCAGAACTGTCACCCGTACTGGAGGGGGAACAACAGCTAGTGGGACCTGTGCAGCTCCTCAGCTCCCTTTGTGGGAGCTGGGACCAAGCAAAGCGCTGGCAAAGTGACTGGGCAGTAGGCCTGGACCCCAGCTGAGGAGAAAAGGAATTCTTGTGGAGATCTCAAAATTATTCCTTTTCTGATGGGAAACCTGAGACAAGAGTGGTCTCCCTCTGATATCTTCTGCTTCTCACCTTGCATTTCTTTTCTTCTTCCTTAATCTTGTCTGCCATGGGAATTTCTATAGATATCACAGGGACAAAGGACTATTGCTGACTGTGGTCCCAAAGACCAGGAAGGAAGATTGACCCTCAAATAGAGATGCTGGCTTTGGGAAACAACAGCACACCACTTACAAACACTTTAAACCTTGCATTCTAACTGAAAAATATTACCTCTTCCCCAGACAGGATGCCAGGCAAATGTGGATTTTTTTTTTCCAAGCAATAACCTGAAAAATAGCAATCCCCACCCCATTTTTTATTTTGCCCAACTTCTCTTTCTTTGCTTGTACATGTCAATATTTACAAGCTCTACCACTTCTTGGATTATTTATTTTCGCTGGTTTATTTCACTCAGTGAAAAATCTCTCCAGCTCTAGACTTGACAGTTTGTTGCTGATATCCATCTTTATTAACTTCACTGCTGCAAAAAAACAACAACAACCATATATAGTCATAAAGAAAAAGGTCTCGCTCAAGATGATGCTTAAATCTAGTGGGGGGGGGCAGTGAGGAGGCAGGGCAGAATTCTCCAAAAGTAGCCAGTGGCCTTCACACATGCATTTCTGCATGAATGTCACTAAAAGCCACTTCTCCCTCCACTTCATTAGCAGTCAGTAAATTCACTGACAGAGCTGCTGTTGCCACACCTGAGGGTATGGCAGTGAGGGGAGCTTTTCCTGCCTCCCTGTATTGCACTTTTTTTATGCTTCCAGGCAGGACCAAAAGGGCTCAGAGCTAATAGTTTCCCTCTCCTCATCCCCAGTGAGCTCTGAAATGCCAGAGCCTGACAGAGAGCAACAATCTTTCCAGGTCACTTTTAAATTTGGCCTTTGAATGACAATGAACGACACACTTTTAAAATATTTCCTGTAATGTGTAACACAGGATGATGAAAAAGGGTTTTCCCTCTTCATTAGATAGACCAGGGCTCAGGCCCACCTCCATTTTGCAGCTCACCACCACCACCACCACCACCACAGGGCACCTCAAGATAATCTGAACATCCCACAAGGTATTTTTAGCACTTACCGGGTGGAAATCATTTCCCTCTAAGAGGAGCTGCCAGAACACCAGGCTGTGCTGGTGGGTCTCATCTTCTTCAGCACAACATCTGCAGGCTTGGCTCAAGCAAGGGATTTGCCAGAGCCTTGCTGCCATTGCACCAAAATGAATCGGAGTCCACCCTGCTATTACATCTATCACTCAAAACGTTGTCTTTAATCAATCTGGCTAGATCAAGCCCATCCCTTCATGTTTTCCCTGTCCTGTGTTTTCAGAGTCAGAGCACAAGCAAGACAGTCTGGCATGCATAGGCCCCTTTAGGCTGGCTCTTTTCATCTCTCTGTCCAGACTTTACAGAGTAATCTAAAAACAAACAAAGCCTCTAGTCCTGATAGTAGCAAAGATAACCTTCCTGCCCAAAGCCACCTCCCAGCCACATAGGGGTGGGTGCAGACACAGAAATTAGGGGATGTGCAGGGAGCTAGTTGCAATCTACAGACACCCACTCACAATCTCCTCAAGACCCAGTGGGTCACACTGCAGGGACCAGCCAAGCCCACAGTGCCACCAAGCACAGCATGTCCTGTAAGAGTGGCATCAAACCATTCAGCTGCCTTGATATGAAAAGGGCTCAAAGACTTGTCTAATCCTTATAGGAGAGACCACCAGATGGACAGCAAGCCAGGATGCTGTAAAATGCTCACAGAAACAGCATGATAGTTTGCTAGCACAGGTCAGCTTTAGCCCTGTGAAGGCAAGTGCTCATTTCTCAGTGTGGGCACACCTGAGAGAGAGTTTGATTAAACCAGCTGGTATCACACTAAGTCTTAGCCTGCTGTTGTGTATTTTCTTTCTTGACTACTTGTACCTAAGCATATTTAAAAGTAGCCACATGCCTGGATAGGAAAAATTTTCTGTGAGCTCTTATATTATCCCTTCTTAGCAGCACTGTCTGCACACTGAGGGACAAAAAGCTAAAGGGCCTGGCTTGCACCCCAGCAGCATGGGCTCATAGCATAATGTATATCTTTCCATTTTGGCAGACATTCACTCCGAAGGGGTTTCCAAATTTCCTCTCTAGTCTCTTGTGACAGCCTTGGATTAATTTTGTCTGGAACACGAGACTTACTGTTTTTGAGTGACTGTGGTTCACGTATCTGCTCTCCACCTTGAATCCAAATTTCAGGTGGCTATCACCCTTCTTACCAGTTCACTGTGGGAATACCCTCATGAGACGATATTTCTTTCCACTGACTGCCCATTTCTTCTTATCTAACTTTCAGCTGCAGCAATCCTACCAGGAAGCCCTTTCAAAAGGATGACTGTGGCTGTGTTGGCTGTAGGAGGTTAACAGTATGGGTGGTGAGATTCACAGCACCCCCAGTGCTTCCTCTGAGTATTTCAGGCATGCTAAAGCCAAAATATTGGAACAAAAACTTCCAAGCTTTCAAATTAAATCAGCTTGATACCCAAGAGCCTGACTCTGCCCCAGTGGCTTTAGCTCTGGTTTGCAGCCAAAGTTTAGAGAAATCTGTTTTCCACTCCCCATTCAGATGCAGCTGAAATCCCACCAGCATGGTCCATCCTGGGAGCAGGCTGTGTCTCCACGCCCTGGGACTTGGCACCAGCCCAGATGGCAGGAGCGCTGTGAGAGAAGCTGTTCTTGTGCAGTTCTCATCACTTTGGGCAGAGGTTAGTTCACGGGAATTGGCATCTTCGGACCCAAGTCTAGGCAATTCAACTCAGACTTAAATCTGCTGCCTAAACCCAGTTTGGATTTAATTGTAAGTGTCTCTGGACAGCCCTGGAGAGCGTGGGAGATTTTATTCTTTCTGCCTGAGAAAAGCTACTCCGACCACTGTGTTGTCAGGTAGCCCATATGTTTGTTTATTTGCCTGCTCACTTCCTCAGACTCGTTCTGATTAATTTCTTGATGGATGGTTACGTCTGGCTTCAGTGACAGATCCTTCCCACCAGCAGCACTGTTTGGGGACATGTGTAAGCTGCTCCGTGGGACGCATGACTGCAGGAGGGGGAGGAAGGCAATGACCTAAAGCTCTTCCCCCTTCGAGGCTGTCGAAGACAGCGTGGGGCTGTGGAGGAATTTTCTGATGAGCTGGAAAGTGTCCCCGTGCCTCGGCATGGAGTCATCTCAGCAGCGTGCACCACGCAGGGGGAGGACTGGCTTTGAGTCAGAGCTGTGCAGAGCAGAGCAGCTGCTGAGCTTTACGCAGGACCCTCGCGTGTGTGTGTGAGCCTGAGCCTGTCTGAGGTCAGCCTTGCTCACAGCCACGCACCGTCACAGCGCTCACGATGGCTGAGTGAGGATGAAATGAGTTGTGGCAATTTATTGTTTTAAAGAAAGGGTTTATTTTGGGAGCTCAGTGCTTTATTTCCCATCCTTTATGACTCATTAAGTCAGGTGAGCCACCGCTATTATTTACTTACACTTCTACATTTCA
>NW_020955418.1:465931-509337 GCF_003031625.1 Empidonax traillii | reverse complement strand
ACGCAGGACCCTCGCGTGTGTGTGTGAGCCTGAGCCTGCCTGAGCTCAGCCTTGCTCACAGCCACGCACCGTCACAGCGCTCACGATGGCTGAGTGAGGATGAAATGAGTTGTGGCAATTTATTGTTTTAAAGAAAGGGTTTATTTTGGGAGCTCAGTGCTTTATTTCCCATCCTTTATGACTCATTAAGTCAGGTGAGCCACCGCTATTATTTACTTACACTTCTACATTTCAAGGGCTGGTCCTGAACTGATATTTGTGTCAGCTGAGCACCTTCTGAGGCCAAGTTCTCTCATTTATCTGCCTGCTTAGATAGACATTTATCTTGTATTCATACACATGCTGTATGCATTCCTCCTCCAAAACAGCCGGTTTCTGGCAATTTGCTTCACAAACAACATCTAGCTCCTGTGTTCTGTGCTTGTCAGTCAGTGTTCACGCACCAAAAGGAAAGAAAACTTCCGGACATCTTGATTAGCATTTTTGTTTGAAAACACAATTAGAAAAGAAAAAAGCATCCTAAGAAAATTGTGAAACTTGAGGAGTGGAAATGATGCCATGTGGCAAGAAGATATTACCCATGCACTGAACAGCTGAGAATAGAGAAAACTATTAATAAACATTTTTTAAAAATCACAATATGATGACAAAGTAATAACCAAATAAGACCAGCTAACCCCCCCACTTCAACTTTCACATTCCCTTCCCATAAAACCATTTGAGAGGAAAGAGGGGGCTTCAGAGATGATACCCTCCCCCCTGCCCCACATCCCCCAACCCCTAATCAGAGATTTACAAACCAGTAAATCAAAAGGGACTGTGAAATTCCAGCCAGAGAAGCGAACAGTGAGATTAAGTGGATTAGTCTACTGTACAGGAATCCAAGGAATGCAGCCTGCATGTGCTTTTGTTGTGGATTACTCAGCAGCAACATTATGGTTTTACATCTCCCAGAAACATATGGGCATGTGCACTTGTGCAAACCAACAAGAAACAGCAGTCCCCAACACGCTGCTTCGCTGTACCGGGTGTGCTGATTTCAGCAGATACAGCATTTTCCAGGGAAAGAAGGAGAGTATCCAAACAATCTTTTGTTGTATTGGTTGAAAACAAAGCAGGAAACAAACTACTTCTACCAGAAACAGGCAGATGCATCCAATTAGACATTTCCCCCTAACTATTGACCATCCACCTGTTAATGGTCCAGTGAAATCCTGCTGTTCAGACACTTAAAAACTTTTAGGAAAGTTGAGTCCTGATCAAAACTCAGCATCTCAGACTGGTAACAGTTTTGGGATTGTTTTAATTGGCTCCAAAAATATACATGAATTCATAGCCTGAGCAGACTGCCGGAAGGAGGTGGGCAGAAACACAGGAAAGAAGCAGTAAGTGATGGATAAATGAACAAACTATTACTAGCCAGAGTTAACAGTTTGTATTAGCAGTCAGTAATAAATAATTAATATAGCCCTAGGAGATATAAAGCCATGGTATCTCGTGCTTGGCTCTAAATGGAACTCAAGATAACCTACTTTGAACAGTAATGTGTTCACAGTATGTGGGAATTAACTGCTCAATGTAATAAGTATTATTGAATTTCCCATCTCCGTACAGATAAAGGGCAACTGCCCCCAAAAAACACAGTAATAACAGTAACTGAATGATAAAAAAGCAAACAAACCTGCTTTTCATTACATCCTTAAAATGTTATAGGTTGAAATAATCTTAAAAGGGCTTAAAAAACAGCAATTAAATATTTCCATTTCTGTTTTCCAAGACTGCAGCTGAGAAAACGAAAGAGGCCTAAGTGCCATACCGTGCTAGCCTTGCTAATAACTCTCTGTGAAAAATCTCATTAATTCAGTCTGGCTCTTCAGATCAGCCGCTAAGACCTTGTATTGTCAGTCATCCTCTGGCCTTTTCAGGATTTCCACAGCCTAACTAGCAGAGTCTCCATGGAAACCATGCAGTCATGCTTTGCACATCCCCAGAACTTTTTGTTCCTGACAAAGCTTGAAAAATCACATGCAGCATGGAGAGTTTAACACAGTGAACTAAACCCTGACCCACACTTATAAATGATAAACCCCAGCATACTAGCTTTATTATAAATGATTTCCTTACAAGATACTTAGCCAAGCTGGCAAAATGCTGAACCAGACAACACAGGAGGAGCACGGCTCCGGAAGAGAGGAAACAAACCAACCAAAGCAAAACACGGAGTTTTGGGCTAGTTCTGCATCCTTTGAAAGCACCGGAAGCACATAGGTACGGAAACAAACAGAGAGCAGCAGTGGGACTTTGAAGTTGCCTCTCCCTGAAAACGGCATCCTCACAGCCTTCAGAAGAGGAGTCAGCACTCTCGTGACTGTGCGTCACAGTGGGACTGATTCACTTGTCTGGCTGTGCATCCTGGTCAGAGGCAGCGGGAGCCGGGTCTCAGCCCTGTGGCTGCATGGTGCCCCTGAGACCCTGCCTGCACCTGGCATAGCCCTGGCCATGCACTGTCCACCCCTCCAGCCCTGGAGCAGGCACCTGGATTGATACAGCAGAACTGGTACTGAAGGCAGTTGTGGCACTGCTCTCAAAATCAGATACTCTGGCTTGCGCCTGGGAACCAGCAGGCTTGGGGTGCACACACGTGTCTGATGGAGGATGAGAAGCTGGTGACCCATTCAACAGCCTAGCTGCCTTCACCCCAAGCCTGAAGGCTCCCCAGCAGGCTCTGCTGGGATGATCGGGGCAGTGGTCACTGGTTATGATGACCCTCCTTATCCCTGCTAATGCGTGGTGTGAGTACTCACACCACCAACATCACTGCCCAATATAAAGTGTTGATTAGAGCCAGGAGAGCAGGAGTTAGATGCCAGGCATTGTCCCAGAAATGAGTCCATGGAAAGCCCCACTGCACAGCGAGCACCTGGCTGTCACTTGTTCCTTGGCACTGCAAGAGCCCCATGGGATTTTTATTCTCTTCTCCCAAGCAGTGCTGCCATTCCATGCTTAGGGAAGCATTTGCACAAAGATCCTCTACATGGGAGGGCCGGCAAAAGTCAGAAAGGTCACATGCGGAGAAGGAGTCACTGCAGGCCAAGCTCACTTTGCCGCAGTAAATTCTCAGCACTGGTGCAGAGGAACAACCGCCTGCTCAGTACAGCGTCTGGGTTTGTGAGAAAAGAGGTGACTCATAGCCGAGGGTCATGCTGTAATCTGGGAGGACTGCCAAGGGAGGGAGAGAAACACAGCCCGATCCATGGTGAGGTCACTCCTTTCTTGGGGCGGAAGATGCAATTCACTTCAGGAGGATCAGAGTCCCAGGTGGGCTGAACCAGTCATTTGGGAGCTGGCAGCTTCCACCCCTGAGTTGCAAATAATGAGTTTAGGATTAGGAAGTCAGCCTCACATGGGATGGCTCAGGAGGTGTTTGGCACATGCAATCTTTCCCCAGTGGGATTCAGGAGGTGAGAGCAAGCTTTGTTTCCACAGGGTTCCCCTGGTGTGTCACCACAATGGATGGAAAACATTTCCCCACCATCTCCTCCCCCAGTGAGGAGTGGTACATAATCAACAGGAAGCCTTGGATCTCTGGAGCCTTTCAGAGGATAACCACAGGCATCAGAGCCAGCATGGTGTGGGACATGAAGGCCTGATAGATGTTGCCTGTGCTGGCCGGGACCTTCTGGGGCTGGCCCTGTACAAGCAGCAAAATTACCCTGCCACTGCTGTACTTTGGTGAGCAGCATATGCTGATGCTCTCTCTCAGAGCCATTCACCATCAGTGCCAACCATCTGTTTCACTCACCACCCAAGCAGATGCCGCTTGGCCGCGGAGCATACAAGTGCCTTGGGTACCTGAATGGTGGAAACCACAGGTCCTCTCTCTCAGGTGGGCAACTAGCCCCCCTTCCCTGGTGAAGACCTAAATGTGCCTTGCAGGCAGTTTGCAAGGCCAGAGGAAGCAGATGGTGTTGGGCTGGAACAGGAGCCCAAGCTGAATTACAGCCACAGCTCGTGACAGCTTCAGTTTGTTTGCCCATGAGGACAGAGCTCAGGGGACGTCCCTGGGAGAGGATTTTATGCAAAAGCCTTGACTCCTCCTTACTGTACTGCAAAATTGTACATGTGTTAGCTTAAAAGCAATAAAACATCTTCTTTGCATCTCTTACTCTGCTCTCTTATTTTTGTTGGTTTTGCCTCTCCTGTGGCCAGGAATGAGAACTTCTGGCAGCCCCGGAGCCATGGCAGCCTGAAGCACTACCTTGAAAGTTCTAAAAATCATCATGGCTGTTTTTCTCCTGAATACAATGTAAAATACAGTTGCCCCTGAAAGGGTCACATTATCAAAATTCAACAAGACAACCACATGTGCCACTTCAAAACTCAGGAAGGTGTGCAGATGTGTAAGGGGCAGAATTTGTTGCCATAACTGTCAAGGTAAAGCAGGTCCTAGTGAAGAAGTGCTGGTCTCTTACCAGTCACTCTTGGCTCCTGTCCCTTCTCCTGCTCTACCTGAGTGTTGCTGTGTCAAGAAAGGTGACACCTGAGCTCAGTAAATACCTCCTGGTTTCATTCGGTGGTGACTGGATCTTGACAGCAAACCAAAGAAAAGATAAAATCCCTAGAAAGGAGACACAGAAAGCTCTAACTATACCCAAGAGCTTGTTGCTCATCTAGTCTCAGCTTGCCCTTGCCCACTGCTTTCAGCCCTTCAGGGGACACCTCTCATAAAAAGCTCCACCATCATACTCAGACCACTCATCCGTGCTGGAAGTGGCAAAACATGTCCAAGCAAAGGGGATGTTTGCCTGCAGGATCATCTTTCAGAAGGCACCTGCCTGCTCTCCTGGGGTACAGGGAAGCTTCCTGCAGAGAGAAGCAGTCCCAGAGTCATCACCACTGCCCTCCACTTCCTTCTGAACAGCCATGAATCCCACTGGTGTCTGCACAAAAATAATGTGATCAATCACATGACTTCAGGCACTGACAATTCAAATCTCCTGCATAAACCCCATTTTCTATGAGGTCTTTTATTTTCATGCAGGCTCAGTATGGATTGTGATAGACAAGGAAAGGGGAAACCAGTCACTTCTCAGATAGTCTCTGACTTGGAGTTTCCTCAGCTCTGTAACAACACCAGGTTGTTAAAATTCCTAGACATCTGAGACAAAATCCAAATAGGATACTCATGGGATTTGCACTTTTGTGAAAGGAGACTGTCACAGGGACTTGAGCTGACATATAAAGGAGATGGCACGTGTGGGGCATCCAGGAACACAGACCTTTCTTTGAATCTATGGAAGAAAAAGGGAGGCAAGAATGGACAGGTGAGATGGCCACTGAGCTGACTGTCAGAGGTTCATAGTGAAGGACAAGCAGAGACAAGACAGCAGAGACAAGAGAGCAGATATTACACAAAGTCCAGAGGAAAATTACCTCCTTCAGGATCTTTTCAATAAATTTAAACCAGGAACAAACACAAACCCTAGTTCAACAACTGTTATCATAGAGCTCCTGTAGTTTTGATCTAGCAGTAGATACCATACAATATTGCAGAAGCACCGACTGACACTCCCTGTAGATATGGGCAGGCTATTTACCATTTCTCTGACTTCACTTTCTCCATCTTGACAGTGTTAATAGCAGATACTTTATCAAGCCTTTCCTAAAATATATTTATTGGTAAAGCTCTTGAAGAGCAATGCATGATGGCCATCTTCCTCCATTTCTGCCTGGAAGAAGTAGAAATTGTCGATTTTCAAGTTAAAGTTTCATCAATGTTTAGGTTCTATGAGAGTTAAATATTATCCTAAATTGAACCAACAGCTAAGCAAACAGATGATAAGCTTTTAGTGAACTCAGGAGTACTGTAGAAATAAATCTCCTCATGTACTTTGTCTACAGGTGTGCAATGTTTATTCTCCTCCACGAAGTTGTAACTGAACTTTGCAGTTGGCTCCACAGTGATTCAGTGGCTCATAAGATTTTTTTGGGGGTGCAGTTTGGCTCCTCTTTGGCTACACAAGGGGCAATTAGGTCTATGGAAAAACTATCTTGAGCTGTCTAACTTTTCACTAGTTCTGTTAGCAGCCAAAATCTGGATCATGCTTAACTTTACAAAATCCAGTGATAGTCATGCCTGGCCCACCTTCTGAACAAAGCCTGAATGACTTCTACCACTAAAAGAAAAAATCTTTTCCTTCTATGTCTTAGATACTTCCCAGATATTTTCATTAGAGAGGAATTAAGAAAGAAGAAAAACTCTTCACACTAGCTCCAAGGACAGCCTTGGGGTCTTATGTAGCACTTTGAGACTCAAGATCATTTCCAAGTGCCTTCTGAACATAAAAAGAATTGAAAATACATCACAAGGTGACAGAACTTATCCATTCCTCTAAGATACTGCCCTCCACCTGCACTCAGCCTCGCTAATGTGTATGGATGGAGGTCTCATCTGCTGTGCACACCCAGGAGACACAGACAGTGCTGGGATACTGCTTAGGGTATATCAAAATCATATTTACACACTGAAAAGGAAATTGCTTATTTCTCAATATCAGTAAAAGCATAACAGCTCAAGCACCATGGAGTCAAAATTCAGAAGCCAAGAGTGAGTTTGCAGTCATCTAAAAATGCCATTAAAAACAGCTCTCCTGAGTATAAAAAACCTATTTGTCTCATCTCTGAGGAAAACCTGTAGGCTAGACATAAAATAGCTTTATGGTATGTTCCTCTGTAACCATAAAACTCATGTGCCTCCTTCTTTCAGTTGCATCTTCCCTTCTCAGTACAGAGCAGGGCATTCAATTGGAAGACTCTGGCATGAATTTGCAAAGGAGAAGTATGAATCCAAGCTGGAGATTAATGCTGAGTACATTTGCAGGAGGCTGTGCAGTTTAGATTCTGTAGCTGGCATGTTGGACTGATGGGTGAAAATTTGGCATCAGCATTCGAGCTCTTGCCTCAAAAGCAAAAGAAACACTCAGAAAGTTTGAAGAGATATGTGGCCTCCAGCCAGAAAAGGTCATCATCATAAATAGATGGGAGAAGTAAGGAAAAACAAACAAAAGGGAGGGAATCTTGGAAAATCACATATTCTTTCTGCATTTCACACGGAGCAGGTTTCTTATGGATTTCAACGCCCAGCTGCTTCCAGGAACAGAACAGACATGCACGTGCCTGCAAAGCAAAACACAGCTGGAGAGCTAATTTTAGGCCTACCAGTCCCTTTAAGAAATGAAGAATATACGATTTTCATGCATACGTACAAACACCAAATTCTTACAGTTAATCTACATGGTTGCTAATGCAGTTTGCTCCAGGTACCACCAGGTGTGCCTGTCTCCCTAAAGTATATTACTTTTACCTGACTGATAAGATTACCTCCTCCTGTTCACAATGCGGTTCTTGTTTCTGAAAAACCCAGTAAAGAGTCCCTCAAACAACAGCTATGCCTTAGCAGAGTGGAAAAGCTTGGTTTCATAAGTACTTTCAGGTGAAATTACACTAACATTCATCCATCATAAGGCTGCTGAGCGATTCAACTCTTTAATTAAAGGAAAAGTTATCTTCCTCTTTCCTTCAAAGAAGCAAATGCCAACATATTTAAGGAAAGAAATAACAGGCAATATGTTTGCACTTGGGACTGGATTTCGGAAAGAACAAGACCACCAAGTTACAGCCAAGGTTTAGAAAGGCAAGTCCAAGTAAGAAATATTGTTAGTAAGAATTCCTTTTTCAGGTTCTTTTTGCACTATTGATGTAAAGAGTCCCTTGGTCCTAATTTAAAACCCAAGAGTGTTCTGGATTTTACCTGATCCAACCAACACTGGAGATGCTTCAGAAGTTTCAAGCTTTACTTAATAGTTGTCAAACTAACATTTGGTCCAAATTGGCCAAATGTTCCAGTACCTGGAACCATTAGGTTAGTACCAGGATTAAGAAGAAGAGGAAAACTTGTAAAAAACACCTGTTTAAGCCTCTTTCCAGTTTCTTTGTAGTCCTGGGTAGTTCATTTCCCAGAAGGGGAACTCATTTTGGTTTTCATGATAACCCACTCTGAACTGGTGGTACAGGGACACAGCCTCAGGTACCAAAGGGCACGTTCAGAGCACTCTAGCTAAAACCTCCCTGCACTACTGTCTACTGAAGAATGACATCAAAACTCTCTGCAAGTCTTGCATGTGCAAATCCTCTTTCTCATATCACTGAGGTCCTTTCAAAGAGACATCTTTCCAGTCCCTCACCCATGTATGCCACCAAAACAAAAATGCAGGCTTTATTTCCTCTACTGCCACTCATGAATTCATCTAATGTGGGTGACACCCTCTGTTCACAATGGTATGGACAAAGGCAATGGATGCATCTACTTGTAGCCGAAACGTGGAGCAAGTCCACTGATACACCAACAAGCTGTGATCAGGGGCACTAAACGTTATGCAGAAAAGATAATAAAGTGCCTTTTGTCTGCTTAACACAAATTAAACTAAGAAAGTGATGAAGAGAGGATGGATTTCTGCCCTAAGTGATTCATCTGTATTTTGAGAAAGTGGGTAAAATCAAAATTTAGATGTGCAACTTCGCTGTCTGCCCTGCTAGTTCCAGTTCAGGCTTGATCTAAACATATTTATCAGACACTTCTGTAAACTCTTCTCAGACTGCTAGGTAATAACTTGCATGACACTAAAGGTAATCTCAGATATATCTTTCTTTCCCTTTTTATCTTCCTAACACCAGAGGCATCTGTCCCATCTGTGAGAAACAGACTGGATAATTTATGGAAACAAAAATAGTCTACTGAATTTAAATAAAATGCTTCAATATATAGCAATAATAATGAATGAAATAAATTCTGTCATCACACAGATACTGTTGTACAAAAAAATGTGCCCACACCCAGGGCAAATGAAAATATTAATTCCATATAAAACTACCTTCTCAACAAATGAGATAAGAAGAGCAGACCCTTTTGACAGTCTATGTGTTAAAAGATTTCAGGATTAAACAATGCCTTCATCCTTGTAGAATGCCATTTCCTAATTAATTCCTAATGGTCAGGAGCATTTCATGTAATAGCATATCTTTATCAGGTAGAGCAATGCTTAGAACAGATGCATGCAGAGCAGTTGCATTTCAGCTTTGTTTCCTAAAACTAAAGCCAAAGCTAAACTAAAGCCAAAGAAAGTGAAATTATTTAATACTCATTTTTTGTATTTGTGGTCATTAATCCAGCAATTTGCCAGATAAAATACTGAAAAGTATCTCTTATTATTACTGTCTCCCCCGAGGTGCAATCTCCCAAACTTGATCCAGCTTGCAGTAGACACGTTTCTTTTGAAAGGGAGTGCTAACACAGGTATGTATGCAAAACTTCTCTGCTATTTAGCAGGTCACAGACTATTCCTCAAATCAAGCAGATTTCAAAATTTCATCCAGAAATCTGATTAGCAAACATTTACAGTTTTGTTTTTTTTTCATATAATATCTCAGGTCAGACCAAGATGATGTGTCAATCCTGTGTCAGTGTAAACTATTGATAGCAGAATGAAAACTGCACTGAAATTGCCCGTACCAGTTTAAAACAGAGACCTTGTCTAAACTTCAAACAAAAAATTTAAGTAAAAAATTTAAATATGCTGGCTGTTTCGGTGGTTCTTCTTGACAGTTTAATCTAGAGTATTGGAAGATCATTTCTAAAACTAGAAGTGGGGCATACTAGGATCTGGCACCTATTTTGCCCTACAGGATGCAGAGAAGGCCACTGGCAGAGCTCAGTAAAGAACATATTGTTAAACTTGGGGAAGATGCTGAAAGTACAGGGGAGACACAGCTGAACTTTTTATTAATGAAAAAGGTCCTGCTCATTTGACTTCAGTAATTTCATTCAAAACTGAACAAATTCTGCCATATTTTTTGTCTTGACTTTTTTTAAAAAAAGAAGTAACTTATATTACAATAAAAATGGTGAGTTCAAACGGAAAAAAATAAACACTTGTATTTCTAAATATATAATAAATATATAGGTAGGAAAAATTTCATTTTAAACAGCTGAAATTAAATTTTTTATGTCATTATTAGGAGTCAAAGGACTTTCTTTCCCTTCGCTGCTCTATCAGCACTGCAGCTCTTCTGACAGACATACAAAGTCAGACGGAGACAGCCAAGAGCACTGCTCTTACTTCAAACGTGTTTGCTCCAAATAATCATTCTGTTAGAGGCATTTCAAGGTACAGCTTGGTGCCAAATGATGTTGCCACTGTTAACTCTGCCCTTTACCCAAAAGCAATCATTTAAGTTGTGTAACTTTTCACAAATACAAATGAAACATGCACAGCAGCATTCTGACCAAACAACTTCCAGATTTTGCTAATGCTATTGTTTTGATGCCTTAGGTCCTCAGTTTTGACCTGTGCTTGGAAGAGCCGTAAGGCTCCGCAAAGACACAGAAGAGGAGGTGAGAAATCAGTGGAACTGAGCTCTTTCAAAGCCAGAGCCAAGTGCTTCTTACGGTGGATGTATCCTCAGGCTCTTATGTACATCATACCATATTCTTACCGAAGAATTTGCTTTGGATCCCAACCAAGGCAGCTGAACCACAGTTCGGTTCCTCAGGTTTTATTAGAGGAAATTAAAAGACTCCATATACCCAAAGCAGAGCTCCAAATGTGAGCTGAGCATAAGCCTGCACTACGGATGGCACCACAGTGTCAGAGGTAAGCATCACCCATGTATTCGCACAGATGGGTTATTAACTTCAAGAAGCTAATTATGTCAATTTAAATGTCAACATTGTTAATGATGTCACTGCCTGTTATTTTAACAGAAGCATCCAGTTTTTATGACTTGGTAATTTGGTGTTGCATGTCTCTGATTTTGTCTTTGGTCCTAGATGACAGACAAGACATCTTCAGCTGCTAAAATTTCTGATTTCCATTTCTGACTTTGGCATCATTACATGATACATTTAAATTTATTTCTATACCTATTTGCCAGCCCACTGGAAATCATCAGGTTAGAGGCAACATAAAATTAGTGTCAAATTAAACAAGAAAAGCTGTACCATTTGTTTTGCTTCCTTCTCTGTTCATTCAGTAAAGGAAGCCATACAGCTTATTATCTGCTGCAGCAGAGGATACCTGATCCCTGGACCTTGCTGAAGAAGGTACTTTGTCACCAGATAAGATGGAAAATGCTGTTCTAGCTCACAGAAATTCCTAATGGATTCTGGTCACATCAGTATGGATTTCTTTCCCAAATCAGTATTTTTTTAATGTGCATAATTTTTCCTTTTCTTGTGTTGTGGCTCTACCCTTCTGTTTTTATAACCCACAGGAAACATATTTCAAAAATATTTATTAGCTTATTAAATTAAATTACTGAGCCCCTGCTGGACCAAGTTTTATAGAGTGCCCACAAAAATCAAAGAGCCTGTGCTATAGTGGCAATTTGTAGCGATGGCATAGAAAACTATTCCTTAATCTGTTTAATTAGCAACTGCAAATACTTCAGTTTACTAAATCAGAAACTATTGGCAAGAATTACTCTGTCTGTTCAAGTTCTGTGGCTCAAGACTAGAAAAGTAAACAGTCTTGGTGAAGACGGGCCAAAATGAATAAGCGTATTTGTTGAAAGCTCCTAGTAAAATAAACAGCAATGAAACAGTTAACAATATTGACTTGTAAATACCTGTAACCAGGTTTTACATTTTAAAAGCTATTTGAGTAAATGAGACAATTTCAGGTTCCTCTTACTGCTGTTTCTTGTCTGCCTGGGGACTCAATGAGTTTGGATAAGGAGAAATGGATCTCTTGAGATGCCTACCACAACGTATGACAGGGATCAGTTTCTTGTATGATCAGCTGCCTCCAACCCCAAATACCCTCAGAAGGCAGCTTAGCCATCACACTGTGCTAGCTAGTGAATTGAATGCTTCTGTCATACTAACCAACTCAATCTTTAAGCACTTTTTTTTTTTTAGTTCAGACGAGTTCAGCATGCAAGAGCATATACACATATATATTTGCACAAACATATGCAGTAAGTCTGGGAAGAGGCCTTAAATCCTCAAGGTGCTGTTCAATATTTTATATACACTGTTTGTGTCTATATATGTATATATATACGAATATGAAATCTTGCTAACACTGCAGATTTTGCACTCAGGTTCAGAATTCCCAAAGTGTCTTGAGAATGATTCCTGTATGCTGGACTTTTGTTGAGCTGATTACAAGCAGGCTCATCAGTTGCAAGATTAGAATTGATTTTAAAAATGCTTACACCTGCACCCACTTATACTTTGGAACAAATGAGATGAAGGTATATAAGTCGGATTTATTTCCAGCATTTAACCAGGAAGATCTGAGGGAGTTCGTTCTTGGGGTTTTTTTGTTTTTTTTTTTTTTTGCATTTCCCCAATATTAAGGTTTTATAAGTTCAAGTTTGCATGTTTTCCCTGCAGGCATTCCTTGGTGCTCAATAAATAAAGCCAGTTACATAAAGTGTTTTGTGAACTTCTGAAAACTGAAATTTTGGGGCTTGCAAGAAAAACTTCCTTCCTTCTTTTCACTTTCCTCACCTTTTCTGTAATTGCATTTCAGTATTTAGCTGCTTCATAACCGAGTCTTACATTACGTTATTGATTTGAAAGTCCAACAGCTTCATAAAGAGCAGAAACAAAGCTTTGCATGAGAAATAAGGAATTTAATTTCATCCACCACCTTTACTCAGCATTGCAGCCATAGGGGAAGTCAAAATATTATTCCATGCAGCACCCGAGTTACAATAATTTAGCATAAAACTTGTGACTGCATAAGGGCACCAAAACAAGACATCTGTGCGTGGAGAACAGCCTGCCTTGGCTCTTTTCTCCCACCTGCTGACCTGGCCAGCCTACTCTGCCAAGTTGCCTGCACACAAAAGTTACAGCAGATCCACTGGTGTCAAATCTTATTCTGAATAAAACATCGGTAGAGAAAGTGCTAAACCATTAGGTGGCTGGTGCCCAGGAGGCTCTGTGTCCTTTGCCAGGGCACAGGCTCCTGAGGAAGCCTTAGGACCCTGGAGCAACTGTGGACATGAGGGCAAAAGCATCTGTGGGCACTGTTGGGGTAAAGGCCAGAGGTAGGAAAACAATTGCCTGTGTTCTGTGGTTATTCTCGATGCTTTCCTGCCTCCTTGCCCTTCCCTTGTTTACAAGTGGTTTGCTTGTGCGACAGGCAAGAAGGGGGAGGTTTCCTTTGACTCCAAGGTCTGGAAGTTGGGTGCTGCTGGCACAGGAAGCGAAATTAAAGCTGACACCAGGCAGTCTGGTGTTACAGCCGTCTGCATTCCTATTGATCTGAAGGCTTAGTCTGCATTCTGGCTTTATCAGCCGGTGGCATCATGACTGCCATCTCCTCTCTCTCATCCTTCTAACCTGGAAAACACTTCTGAGGGTGCTGAGAGACAGTTATCAAAGATCCACTGCCTAAGAAAAGAACAACATGCCTCAGAAGAAACAGCTGCCTGGCACCTTTGAAGAAAGTTTCATGACACTTTTTCTATTTAATTTAAAAAAAAGAAAATCCTCAATATATACATGATGTTTCAACTAGCAGATCATTTCAGAACTGCTTCTGACAGTGGTGGATTTTAATGAACCTCTTATCAAGACGTTGCCAGCTCAAGACAGACAATGTGTGTATGTATACACATAGATCTCAGTCTTGTTAACATCAGAGAGTGAAAGGGATGGTGTGCAGGAAGATTTATTGCAGGGAATTATCCACACACACAAAACAAAGCAAAACAAGCCTGAATTGTTTGCATGGAATTTTTTGCTCCTACTCAGTTCATAAACTGGGAGTGCTAACCCAAGGAGTAGGGTTGATGAAAGTGTGATCTGACCATATTTTGGGCCATTTGATTTAATTATTCTTCTGTAGCTGTCACATACACAAAAAGGCTATCTCAAGGAATAAAATAAAATAAAATAAAATAAAATAAAATAAAATAAAATAAAATAAAATAAAATAAAATAAAATAAAATAAAATAAAATAAAATAAAATAAAATAAAATAAAATAAAATAAAATAAAATAAAATAAAATAAAAATCATTGCACCACTGAAAGAACAATGGAATAAAAACCAGATAACTATGTCAAAGTGCACCAAGAGAGAGGTTTTATTTTTCCTCACTGCTATTGCAGTGAAGCATAAACACACGTATTGGGAGTGAGAGTTTAAACAGCAGTATCATATTTAAGTAAGACTAAAAACTGTCCTTTACATCTTCATATGGTACACTGAGGGAAAAAGATACCCTGTTGAAAAATACGTCATACAATCCTAAGAGATAAAACAGGAGCAGGCTCTTAAAATTGTGCTCTCATCCACAGCTTCTTACCAGGGGCTCAAAGCAAAACTGTAATTAAGCTCAAAATACCAGAGCAGCTCTGATCTTGAATATTTAACACTTAAATTCTGAACCACAGAACTAGAGTGTGATGCTATTGAGGTTGGCATTTCACAGCAGAAGACATGGAACCACAGCTGTCATGCTGCTATTATTCCTGATAATAATTCTTATAAAGGAGAATTGCTTAGAAAAAAAGGTAAATCCTAGACATTTTCTGTGACTCTCACAACTGGTGGATGGGTTCAGATAACACCAGAAACCAAACAGTCTGTGGATCAGTGAGGTTTTACCTAGACAAATGTAAGCTCGTTACCTCAATTTTAATATTTATGATAGGCTTAATCCAGTAAACAGATAAATTGGTATAAGTGTGAAAAGACCACACAACTGCATGTAGGCAATAAAGACCACACACGTACCTTTTTTCAGACTGAGGACATTAAGAAAATAAGGATGTGCCAAAAAAAATTTAGACTATTGGACTGACCAAATAAATAGTGGTCATTAGAGTTGAATAATGGACCATGAATCCAAACAAATAGTCAAACTTACCAGGCAAAAGCTTCCACGGTTTATTTTAGCATTACTTTAACATCACTTGCATGCTAACGTAATGGGTGAAAGAGTAAGTCCTTTCCAATCTACAGAAGGTTTTATCATTGATTTCTGTGGGGCAAGAATTTGACCCTATGATTTACAGCATGCAAGATCTGCAGCAGCTCTTCATACACATGTGAATCTACTCCAAAGTTGAATAAATATAACCCAAGTAATAAAACACAAGAAGAACGACTGAAAAAGATAAGTCCGTATCAAATATACAAACTCCAAGAAGAAAGGTCTGGCTTTAAGCATAATTTGAATAATTGTGGGAGACCCATGCAGGCACTGGAAAGTGTGGATTCTTCTTTCTAAACCTTTCTGTTAGAAATACAGGGCTAAATCTTGCTGACATTAAAGATACTCACTAGTCTGAACAGCAGAAGTTTACTTTGGAAATCAAGGCAACGCATTCTGAATTTCACATTGTAGCAAAATGGGTTTAAACCCCCATGAACTCTGTGGTGTTAGTGAGAGATAAATGAGAAAAGCAAATCAACTACCAGAGAGTTTAAAATCTGTTCCTGTGCCTACACAGAGATCTTCTCCAAGGGTAAGTAAATGGGGAGGAAAAAAAAGTTGCAACAGTACTATGTCTTATTACTCAGGCAGCCACATTAGATAATTCCAGTGGTAATTTCTGAATTCATCATTTACACATAGCACAGGCAGTGATATACCAGAATATATAAAATCCTGCTGTTATTGCACTATTCTGCATCCCTAATTAAACCTTATCTGCCTAAAGTGCTCCAACACTACTGAATCCGTCTAAGCGAGGAACTTGATATTTGCATAGAGCTTTGTACATTCAAAAAGCTTTGCAAACAATAACGAAGTAAGCCTCACAAATACCGTGTGCAGTAAGCAGAGAAGTCAGGAATCCCATTTTTACAGGTAAGGGAAGTGAAGCAAACACATGGTTATGGCCACACAAATACTCATAAAAGATGACAGAAGTCGCAGATCCATAATGCAGTATAATTCACACCAACTGCCCATCAGTCCTCTGAGCAGAAAACTGTGACACAACAGCACAACACTGTGTATGTTACTCAGACATGCAGAGGGGAAAAGGAGTGGCATGGTAAAACCCTGTGTGATTTAGATGACCGCATACAACAGCAATAATTACTTTTTAGTGTAGCACCTGCCCCAGTCGCATTATGCCAAATCAAGGTCTGTATTTTTTTTAATTAATTTCTGATTTCTGATACTTCACCTTTGGGTTAGGCTAAGCCAAACCTGGTACATAGCCATGTTTTCAGGGCTGATTATCAGCTCTTTCTCGCATGAACTCGGATCCCTTGAATTCTCAGGAAGGGTATTCAAAAACAGATGCGTAAGAACCTTGGTAGACTTCAAACACAACCTTCCTAATAAAAACCACATTTTAAAACTATCCTTAAATTATCTGCTAATCATCAAACTCTATGAAGTGAAAAGGAGAAAATTTACTTTCCTAATCAAATAACATTAACTTTCTCTATCCAAGTATCAATAAGGTAATCCCTTCCACAGCATTTCCAGCTCTTATTATGTGATTACGTAGTGCAAGGTATTTGTGTCTTTGCTTGGGTTTTAAGAGATACTTACTATTTTACCCTTCCACGAGAATGGAAAATTCTCATTTTCCAAAATGGTTGCCACTGCCTGAAACGGCCAGTGGTGCAGAAAACCTGAGCTGGCCTCACTGTCTAAACCTCTTTGCCCTCACAACTGTTGTAAAGGGAAGTGACACTGCCCTTTGGAAAGAGCATTTATAATTCATGCTGCAATAGTGCCTGGAGGGGCCCTTAGCTGATAGGGCTCAGGTTATAGCTGGCACTCTGTGTCCATGTAATCAAGATGTTTGCTTAGCAAATAAGCATATGGTTAAATACAACAGAGGAACAAAATAGGTGGTAACAACACAAACTTTTGGCTCCTCGGGGTGCTCACTCATACCAGCCACCTAAGCCCAGTCACTTCTGAAGGGTTTCTGGTGTTCTGGGAAGGAGGGGAGAGGGCTTCAGTGTGAAAGACTGACATGAGGAAAGGCCAGGAGACTCTGCAGGTTCTTATTTGGAGTTCCTTCTGGCCCAAAACTCCAGGTGGGGTCTTCATTAGAAGCCTTCATTGAGGAGGAAAGTTAAAGGTAAAAGTGATATAATCCGGCATAGTGGGCCAAACAGCTTGCTCTTGGGCTGCAATGGGAACAGGAAAATAACCCTAGAAGCATGCAGGGGAGTTTAACCTCTGTTTTTTAAACATGGAGGATGTCTAGAGCAGAAAAACAGCAGCTCCTTGAGCACTGCAGACCAAGAGAGGCAACGATGAGAAAATGGAGGCTGCTGTGTGTATGTGCACATGCACATCTGAGAGTACTTCACATGAATTATTGGCACCCTACCCAGAAAAACTGATCCTAAAAGGGATCACACGTGTTTCAGTTCACTGATACCTCAAAGTGACCACCTCACATAATTAACCACCTTTGGTTAAGCAACTTGGTGCCAATATTAAAGTCAAAGAGGCCATTTGCCCCATCTGACTCCAACAGGACAACTGCTCTGTATCCTGTCTCCAGGATGGTTAGGAAGCCTGTGTGAAATTTTATCTCTGTCCAATTAACGTCCATTTATCCTCATGCCAGCACTGTCTTTTAATCTTACTCCTGCTGCTGAGCCCTGTATCTTTATAGACAAGAAGCAGCATTAAATTTTCTTTTTCTAGATTGAACGAGCCCACCTCTTCTAATCTTTTTCTGGGAGATAAACTCCCTGTTTTCCCAGTTGCCCAAGTAGCCTGTCCCTGCTCCAGTCTGAGTTCAGTTTTTGCCAGTGGAGATGATCAGAACAGGATAAAGCCTTCTAAAGGAGAGCTCAGTGGACTAATACTCCCCTTTTCTCCCTCTTTGCTCAGAATCCTCTGTCAGATACATCTTCGCACTTTTTACCTGTTCTTTTATTTTTTTTTCCTGGCCACATCCCTTCAGAGCTTCACAGACATTCTGCAATTGACTAATAGGCCAGTCTTGTCTTCCTCCTTCTCTGTCATTTACAGTTGATGGATTCCCATTTTAACATAAATTCTTATTAGCCCCTAAGTGATTGCCCATGCCATTATGTTCTATCGCTCAGTTCTTCAAGATCTCATCTCATGTAGCTGAAGGATATTCCATTAATTCCTTTCATTAAGAATACATCCCAAATTTATCATTGGTAAAGGAAGAGTACTTCTTCAAGTTATGAGATGATTATACACAGGTGCATGGTTTAAAAAAAAAAGGGGGGGGGTCATAAGAAAGGTGAAAAAGATCATTCAACTACCTATTTTAAGCCTTGTAACATAAGGCTGCTCTTATTTTGAGAGTGTTTGGTGACACTGCTTCCCTCTCAAGAACCTAAATCCCTTCATTATACTCAGCAAATGATTATCACATCAGTTCTGAGAGATCTTTTCATCATTCTTTCTGATCGTCTCTTTTGTCTCCCTCATCTGTTTAAAAAAGAGAGGCAGAAAGTTTTTAAACGTTCTGGCCAAGGTTTCCTGAACAACTCTAGGCAAATGGTGCTAATGTATGAAGGTTCTCCTTTCTCTGGAGAGACTCTTATTCCAGATTTGGTCCACTGAGGGCTGACCTGCTCCCCCCTCTCTCTTCACCCAACCTCTATTCAGTTTTGACTCTCAATTAATCATGAGAGATACCTGGGCTATAAAGAGTCGATGAGAAACAAATTGCCAAGTGTCCTTCAGCATGGTGGGGGAGGAGGATGTGAATATTGTGGCAGATTCAAAGGAACAGCTTGAAAGCAGCTGGAGAGCTTTGCAAAAAAAACCCCATACACTGCACACATACAGAGCAGCTGCATAGAGGGTGCCATGCACAATATTAATTATAAGCATGTTATGGAAGACAATATTCAATATTTCCAGTGCAAAGCATTAAGGACAGGAGCAGCCAGTGACACAATTTCACACTCCCCTACACACCTCCACTAAGACTTGATTTAACATTATAATATTCCAAGTCTGTCAAGCTGTGACAATTTGTATGAGTGAGATTTTGGGCCTCTCACTGAAATACACATTGCAAGAAAACCCCAACCCCTTCATCACAAACCTGCCTGATTTCTAATGCTGCCCTGGAAGATGAATAATAAAGAGTAAGGGAGTGTCCCTAAAACAAATCAAACTTGGCAGGGCTAACTTTGCTTTTGAAATTAATTTTTAGCATCTTCTCTCTAGCGGCCGAGCCTCAGCTGTCTCCCTCTGTGCACAGTTAATGATCTTGTTGAGCAGATAACCAATCTCTGGTTGATTTACAAGGCCTTTTATTGTCTGAACTGTCTATAATTTTTTTAATAGAGTTTCAGATGATATTGCACTAAAACAAGGTTCATTTTACATATTTAATGAAAAAGTGAAAACAAGCCAATAAAGACACCAAAGGACCAATTTGCCAAACTGTTCCACTCAGTCTGAAATGTCTTACATGCCAAATATCTGCAAAGCAAATGCACAGGTTCTCTATACTAAGCCTTAAACTCAACCAAAAAAAGAAAACCTAATAGCATGCTTAACACCTATTTTGTATCGTGAATTGTTGATATGTTTTCCCCCTTCTTATCCCAAACTACATTAGAAGGATTTGTTCCATTTCTGTTTCTAAGAAAACAGCAATATATGCATATCTTAGCAGGGTAGTGTGAAGATTTTAATTGTGCTCCGCTCCGAGAGCGCTACCTGAGGGGAGCACAAAGTGTCGATACTTGAACGAATCTTCCTGAACTGATGTAACTCAACACAATATACACCACGCCAGGGAAGCAAGCACTGGGAGCTAGATATTTTAAAGTGATTGATTATGCACTGTGCAAGCACAAATGAAGTCAGTGCATAGGGAGTGCCTGTATTCTCAGGCTCAGTTAAGTCAGGGTTTCTGCTAGCATAAAGTAAAACACACAGGAGCTCAAGGAAATGCTTGGTTATTTGCTACAAACCCCAGCACAGCGCCCCTGAAAAAGTGTTATTAAGAAAAAAAAAGACGTGTCGGCCCCTGATCGTTCATCGCCCTCCCCTTGGACAGACGTGGCCCCAGAGGTGAGAGGCCACACGAGGCAGAGCCCCAGGTGACCGTCAGCCTGCAGGACCAGAGCCAGCACTCGCCACGCAGGGAGGGCACGTGCGCTTGCAGGGGCTGTGTGGCACACCCGTGCACGCTGTCCTAGTCCCACCCACGCTCTCTGTCGTATCTTCAACAGGAGTAACACAAGACATCGCAAACGAAACATGCCGGACACTGGGCAAGCATCTAGGACCGGTTTCTGATAATAAGAGCACAATCAGGGTTGGGGTGATGCAAGCAAGCTGGCAGGACTTCCCAGACATTGTCCTTGGAGCCAGCTTTTTTCTCCCTGTCACCTCTGCATTTTTTAAGCCACTGTACACTGTTGTTGCCTTATGGTGATTATTTTCACTGCCAGCAGAGTCCTTTGCATATTAGCAGCCATTAATCCATTGCATCAGCCAGCTTAATTGGGGTAGGCCATTCTGATTTCTAGCCTCTGTCCTCTGCTCCTTTTCCCCCTCTCCCACCCCACAGTGTTTAAGGGATGTACCAAACCTATAGTGTTTCTACATCTGAATGGATCATATAATAGCTATTTGGTCAGATCTGGTTAATTGGGGGACTAGAGGTTTAGCGGTTAGGAATGGGCCTAATCAGGGAGAGAGGAGGAAGGAGAGGAGGAAGGAGGGGAGGCAAGTAGGGGGACTTCTTTTTTTATGAAAATGTGGACCTCCCTACAGCAATTCCCCTTCAGCTGCTGCCTCACAGATGGACCTTTTAATTGAATTTTCTTACAGGCCTGAGGGAGGGAGTTCATTTCAGGTCAGGTGAGGCAATTGAAGTGAATCTAATAGCTCTAGCTTCTTTTCATTGAGAGCAGAGGGAAGTGTGTTGTTTTGTTTTTTCCCCTCTCCCTCCCACCACCACCACCCCCCCTTTCAGCTCAGCTAAAAAGTTTCAATTAAAAATTGAAACACACACATGGTGATTTCCAAGGATTTGTTGTCTTCATTTTGCCACAAGTGGCAGCAAGGTCAGCAGTGGGAGAAATCTGAAGCAGTTTGCATCCTGTTCTGGTTTTGTTCCCCGCACAAGGAGGAATGCAGTGTGTACAGCATTCACAAAAACGGCACTTACGCTGGCAAACCTAAGAAACATCTTCCAGATCTAGAAACCTGTTGTGAATGAGCTACCAAATTACACATCCCTGTGGCACTTGTTTTAATATACTATGATGCTTTTCAGGCAGAGGAGTCCCTGCCTCAGTGGGTTTGCTTTTAAATGAAAGTGAATTTTAAGTGAAAATTAAGAGGGAGCCATCCCAAATGAAGCGCTCTTGAGCACAACTTGCTATGTCTGTATTGGATAAGAAAGGCTGGACTGAAATCTCAAGTCTTGTGAAGGACCAAAAAGTCCTTCCCAAGTTGATTTTCCATCTTGCAAAGATTTCCAGAGCCAAATAAACCAGGCTAGCAAAAGAACATTTATTCTGGCATAGTATATCTATGTCAGGGTTTTTTCATAGAGCAATGCCACAGAATTTTCTAGTGTGAGCCAAGCCTTTTGCACATCACACCGAGGTTAGAGTCTCTCCGAGCCCAGGGCAGGTACAACTCCATATGGACGCTCAGGCAGAGAAGGACTGGCAGGTAAATTGTACAGGTTGATCCTGTGATAAACCACCTGCAAAGCTTTGGGGCTCCACATGGAGCCTCTGAACAAACTTGCTGCCACCAGCCTCCACACAACACTTGTCACCTTCACTGAAAAACTGGAGGGTTCAGCACACTCAGAAAGTTTGAAAAATACCTCTCTAGGGATTGTTTTGATAAAAAGATGACATCCACATCTTGGTTTATTGCTTTCAACCTAACAGAAACAAGGAAATCCAGAAATGTTGATGGGTTTTGTGCATGAGGGAGTGAACCTATGCAATCCCAGACACACCTACACGTTGGGTGGAGAAGTGATTGAGAGCAGCCCTGCCGAGAAAGATTTGGGGGTGATGGTTGATTAAAAACTCACTATGAGCTGGCAGTGTGTGCTCACAGTCCAGAAAACCATTGGGATCCTGGGCTGCATCAAGAGCAGTGCAGCCAGCAGGCTGAGGAAGGGAATTCTGCCCCTCTACTCCACTCTGGTGAGACCCCACTTGGAGTACTGTGTACAGTTCTGGTGTCCCCAGCATAAGAAGGAAGTGTAAGTGTTATAGCAAGTCCACAAAGATGATAAGAGGACTGGAGCACCTCCACAAAAACTTGGGGTAGTTCAGCTTGAAGAAGAGAAAGTTGCGTGGAGACCTCATGACAACCTTCCAGTATCTCAAGAGGGCCTACATGGAAGCTGGAGAGGGACTCAGTCAGGAATTGTAGTCATAGGATAGGGAGTAATGGGCAAAAACTGAATGAGGGGAACTAGAGGTTAGGTATTAGGAAGAAATTTTTTACTGTGAGGGTGGTAAGTCAGTGTAACAGACTGCCCAGGGAGGTTGCAGTTGCCCCAATCCTGGCAGTGTTTAAGGCCAGGTTGGATAAGGCCTTGGGCAATGTGGTCTAGTGGGAGTTGTCCCTGTCCATTGCTGGGGGAGTTGAGACTGGATGATCTTTAACGTCCATTCCAACCCCTAAACATTCTATGATTCTATCATTCTATGAAAAGCAGAGCACTAGGGCCACAACCACACAAACTCAGACTGACTAGGCTACTTCATGGTTTCACCTCATTTCTGATGAACTGCTTTGACCACAATTTATAAGTAAAAATAACTCATATATTCTCTGTCAACATTCATGTTTCAATATCTCACATATTGCAATGAAACTTCATTTCCAAATGCAACTTCATTTAATTTTAAATTCCCAAATGCTAGAGCTGCTATGAAATGATTTTGAAACTTTTTGGAGGAGGAAGAGGAAAGGGAAGATCTTACTTGGCATAGCTCTACTTGCAATATCAAATAGCAAATGTCTGTATCTGTGTAATGCAAATAGCAACTGCGTGTATCTGTGTAAAGCAAATAGCAAATGTCTGTATCTATGTAAATTTAAGCTAAACCACAGGGTAAAGAAGCTCCTTTTGCAGTTGGGTCTTTCATCTTAAACCATTCTGGGTGTTGTGAGACAAGGGCACCTAGCATTTGGCTTCCCTGCTGGCATTTCCAGCATCATCTCATTCAAATGCTGCTTTATTTTATATTTTTTTTTTAACCTAGCAAAGTACATAAGAGCAGCTTGGCCAGTGGGGCCTGGGCACAGATTAAATTTGGGGAGAAGGTTCAACAGAAGCCTTAGGTCTTGCTTATTACTGTTCCCTTTATACAGCCCCATTTAGAAGCCCCAAGTGGAAACAAAGGTAGCAAGCCATTGCATCCCTGCTGCCAGGAAAAATGAGGGGTGGTTTAATCAACCATCCGTGTAGCACTGTAGCAGAAGGGGCAAAAAAAGCGCACATTTAGGACCAGATGCTTCTCCTTTAGATGAAAGGATGATTAAAGCGCTTGTGCTGAAAACTGCAGCAATCCCTGCATTATAAATACAGCAGTGCATGTCTGACCCTGCCCTTTCAAAAGCTCGGAGCAGATTCTGTGGCTGTGGCAAGGGTAGACAGAGGTGAGAGGGGAAAAAAAAAACAGCAGTGGATAATGTTCAACTAAAAAGCTCAGCCCACGCAGGAGAACGTAAATGCTGCATTTGCTCCTCTAAGGAAACTGGCTTATTTTCAGAGCATACCATAGGTGCCCTAAAACTTTTCTAACCAGAAAGAAGGGGCACTGATTAAATCCCTGTGTGGGACTGACTATGGGCAACATACTTGTATTTGTCTCAAGACACCCACATTTCCATGCACAACCAGAAAGATTTCCTTCAAACGCAAGGAAGAATTCTGAAAAAAAACACTGCCCGTTACAAACAATCAGCTGAATGTTACTGGACAACTGCTTCTGCAGTGCAAAACACGTGCAGGACACAATGTTGGGAAGCTATCACAGTTCTTGCTACAAGAGAGGAGTTTTGTCTATAGCACCCCTTCACCAGTATGAAGAAAGCTTTAATATACTGCATAAGAAATGCCTTCTGGACAAACATCACATATATCCATTCTCTAATAAAACATTATTTTGAGACATTATATTTTTAACTTTATACATCAAAAGGGGTTTTACTGCCTGGACAGCTTTAAAAAAAAAAAAAAAAAAAGATAAAAAACCAAACCAGACTGACTGTTAAGATAGCATTTCAGTCTTAAAAGGAAACAAAACACATGCTCAATTTTTCTTATTGTTCCCCCTATTGTGAAGCATCCACGCCCATAAAACTGCCTGGTACTGATAGAAAGGATTAAGTCTTTATGCACAAGACATTTCACATCTTGCTGGATCCTGGAACAACTATGACATCCAAGTTTCAAGCAAAGGACAGTAGGAGCAGTTTCTCAAAACCAGAGAGAGATCATAGAAACAAAATAGAAGGCAGAGCTGTTTCCAGGCACGGCAATCCAGACATAAATGAGAGCACATGATTTGACATGCACTTCACCTTTCAGAGACTAACATACCAGTCTGCTCAGTCCAGAAACTCTAAATGCTTCTGTCATGTGAATTTCCCATAATAAACTTCTAGGGATGCAAAGAACTAATTATAGGAAACACCTAATAATGGAAAGCATAAGCTTTAAAACTATTAATAGATAAAAGACAGGGAGCTAGGAGATGGAATCTTTTGCACTGGGCATTTATTTTCTTTTGAAATTTCAGTGTGCTGGGGTGAGAAAAATGGGTACAGTTTCCCTTTACATGACAGGAACAATAATTGAGTAGGATTATATGTCATCCATGAAAATACTATATTTATGCCTCATTGTAATCCATTCATTGGTTTATGGATCCGAAGTCCCACGGGTAGTGTCACAAATCCACATAATGTCCCCGAGTAGTGGATTTTGCATTTGGATCTGTGATGTAGCTGGCGGACACAGAAAATGACATGTTAGCCAGACAGCTCCCAGGAGAGCACACAGATGGGCATGCCAAGCACCGTGGTCGGTCCACAGCTCAGGTGGGAAACACAACCTTTGGCTCCCCAGGACGCCAGCTTCAGAGAGGTGCTCCGACATACAGGCCATATTCTCCCCAGTTGTCAGAGATTTTACACATCTACCACTTACAGGCTTCAAAGATGACTATGATATATCTCCTATGTCACATGGAGCCGTTTCTTCTTTTGCCAAAAGATGGCAGAAGCCCAACCCTAATTTTATCTATTGGACTACCTAGAGATATCACTACAGCCAAATCTCACAAACCTGAGACCAGTCATTAATTCTGTCTTCAAACATTAGGAGCAGTCCTGAAGTAGCACAGTAATATGTTATAACCCCACACAAGATTTCCTGTGTGGTTTTGTACCAGATCTATACTTCAACTTCCCCCTGGAAATTGAGAGGTTTGTTTTTTCCTGGCAATGCTTTTCTAAGTTAGCCTTTTAGGTTGTACATTTCCTGAGACAAATACTGTTCTTTATTTCAGGCCTGCACCAGACTCAGCTAGGCTCCAGACTTGGGTGAAGCTTTAAGACAATATCATAACAGCAATTTAAAAAAAAAAAAAGTAGACAAGACTTTATAGCCACTGCTTATACAGATTACATATGACTGCTGGTGGAGGGGGGTGCACTTTGGTAAAAAGCTTTCCTCATAAATCATTAATTAGGTATTTACAAAGATCTCAGCTGCCAAACGCTTGAAGCTTCTCAGTCTTTAATGAAGGCAGGAGGAGCAGTTAAAGAAGTTATCACGTTTCCTTAGATATGCTTCTCAAACTATGGTACTGGATGTTGGGCCATTATTGAAAATTACAATAAAGTAAATTTAATCCAGCGTTATGGCTTGATTGTCAATATAAACACAGTCCTATGCTGCAGTCACATCTGATTTTGAGTAGCTTAAAACCATAAGTAATCCAGCAATAACTCTAATGTTACAACTAAACAGAATCGAATGGAAAACAGCATCCCAGTGCAGTATCTTTCGGAAGTGTTGATGCCCAAAAAGTATATCTTCACACCAAAACCCCACCTCTTTTAACAATTATATGGCAATGCTCCTGTCGCAGGCAGCAGTGTTCCTGTGAACCACCAGTGCTAGGGCAGAAGCACGACGGATCTACCTGCTAGATCACTGCAGCCAAACTAGCAAAATGCATGATTGACATGATGAGGCACTTTAATCTCAGACTTTAAGTTAAAAATCAAATGAGCCAGTTCACACCAGAAGTACTGAATGTAACATTATCTCAAAGCACATTAAAACTTGAGCAGCAATTATTCCAGCTGCTTGGGTGTCACTACCAAGAAGGCCCTAGGACCAATCCAAAGTGTGGACCCAACCAGTGCCAGCAGTTAAGCAGGTAACCCTCTCCTGGTTGTTTTGGTTAACCCTTTCATATATGATCTTTGCGTACCATATTTGATACTTGAGCCACCAATTCTCTCCAATGCTAGGAAAACCTGCAGAATAAAGCAGACACAGTGCTCTGATGAAAGAAGAGTCCACACTGAAAGTGACTCCCTAGTTGTGAGTGGAAAGGCTGATGGGCAAGAAAAAAGGACCCAGAAGTTGAACAGTATCTCAACCTTCAATTTCCCTTTGCTTTACCTTTTCTTAAAGTTAGATATTTTTTAAGATTTTATTATATAAATAGATTAGCAATCCTGGAACATGTCTTTCTACTGTACATGTGGCTCCTATTAGACCCTTTCATTTCACTTGGGCCTCACAATATTCAACACATCACCTATTTCAGCCACTAAAAAACATGAAAAATAGAACCTTTCAAAAGGAGGGTTTTGACCTCAGCAACAGCTAGTGCTTCTGCAGCAGTATCAGTGGAACAAGGGTGCAGGTTCTTGTCTCAGAACAGCACTTCAGAGGAAGATCTCCACACTGCAAAATGTCCAATCACACCTGGCATGCGTCATGCACAGAGTATCTTCCTAAAGGACCAAGGGCAATGTGAAACAAACCCATCTGAGGAGGAAGACTTTTTAGGAAGATACAGAAGCTTATTATTAGAATTGTGTTACATGTTTTCTCCCAGTTAAATCAGTGCTGCACCTGCTAAGCAGATTAATAAAGGACAGCAGTCTCTCAGGTCCCAACCTACCTTTCATAATGATTAAATCTGCCTAGGAAAGGCCCATCCACAGACTTGTGGGTGACAGGATGTATCCATGAGTGCTGAGAAAGCTGGCAGACATCATGGCAAGCCCACTCACAATCATCTTTAGAGGTCATGGAGATCAGGAGAGGCACCTGAGGACTCAAAGAAAGCAAATGCCACTCCAGTCCTCAAAAAGGGCAAGAAGGAGGACCAGGGAACTATCAGCAAGTCAGCCTCACCTCAATCCCTGGAAAGCTGATGGAGAACTTCATTCTGGAGGCCATCCCTACCCACATGGAAGACAAGAATGTGATCAAGAGTAGTCAGCATGGATGCACTAAAGGGAAGTCATGTTTGGCCAACCTGATTGCCTTCTACAATGAAACAACTAGATGGATGGATGGATGGATGGATGGACGGACGGACGGACGGATGCAGGAAGGGAGAGCAGTGGATATTATCTGCCTTGACTTCAGCAAGGCTTTGAACCCTGTCTCTCACATAATCCTCACAGGCAAACTCAAGAAGTGTGGGTTGGATGACCAGACAGTGGGATGGATTGCAAACTGGCTGAGTAGCAGATCCCAGAGGGTTCTGATCAGTGGTACAGAGTCTAGTTGGCAGCCTGTCACTCATGGTGTCCCTCAGGGTACCGTACTGGGCCCAGTGTTGCTAACTAGTTCATGAATGATGTGGATAAGTGGGTTCAGAGCTGCCTCAGCAAGTTCACTGATGATACAAAACTGGGAGGAGTGGCTGTTACCTCAGAGGGTTGTGCAGTCCTTCAGAGACCTTGAGAGGTTAGAGAGATGGACAGCAAGGGAAAATGCAGGGTCCTGCACCTGAGAAGGTTTCTGATTTCTATAGAGTTGTCCTGACACCTCTGGGGAGGTGCCCAAAGAAGGCACACACTCAACCTCAATTTTCTCACAGGTCCCATCATATCTTCAATATCTCCATCCTGGACACCAAACCTTGTGTGTCCTCCCCACCAAGGCCTGGAGGCCTTCACTGCCTGCTTAGGTGGGTGCATCCATCAAGAAGCCAGCACTGCAAGGGTTAAAAAGTGGACATCTCCACCCAGAAGGCTGAACTGACTCTTTGAAGCCATTAGCCTATTGTATGAATCCCTCCTAGTTTTGAGGATTACAGAATAAATACATTGTAACGTCTCTGTAGGAACCTGGCCCGAGGGGTCACCCTGACTTTAGTTTGTGCATTAAGTCCCGAGTGACAAAAATCGAAGCACATTAAATGCTTCACGAATGTTAAATGTCCAGAGTTTTAGTCTCAGGAGCTTTGCAGCCCTACAGTTTTTCTTGAATGCACCTAAATCCACACTGCAGACTGATTAGAGAGGAGCTGGCTTCAGCTGACACATTTGCACCAGGCAAATTCAGATAGTTTCAGATTTAGATTTTGCTCGGTGTGTGTTGAGGTGGGGCTTATTTAGCTTTATGCATTTTAGTAGAGCACATCCAATAAAGACATACATAATTTATGCAGAAAAAAGTCTCTTCTATTAAAAGAAAATCTTTTAAAAAATAGGTTGGTCTAACAAGACACTTACAGACCCTTCATAGCTGAATGACACCAAATAACTACACAATTTCACTCCACTTGCCTCCAGGTGAGAAAGATATTAATGGAATTTATGAGCAAGGAGAATAACTTATAAACTTATCAGACTCCCTTCAAGGCTGTCACCTGACAAATCACCTTAAAGCAACTCTGCCCTCTTGGGTAAAAAAAAAAAGAAAGGACATCCTTTCACTCTCCACACAATAATTTAGGCAGTGGAAGCAGAATTTCTTCAGTCTCTCCTACCCTCTGCTCTGACTCATTCTGTTTCTGTTTTCCTTTTCTTTTTGTAAGCTAGCAGAGCTTTGTGTCAACTGGGAAGTGCCTGACTTTTCTAGGTAAATTCTGGCTGATTTTATTTACTGCTAATGCAGTAACTAATGCATACTCTGCGTTAGTTGTACTTTTCACTAAATATTTTGGTCAAATTTTTTGGGTTTGTTTGTTTTTGTGGGGTTTGTTTGGGGTTTTTAGTTTTGTTGTTTGTTTGTTTGTTTGTTTTCACCAAGGGAATTTCCATTCCTGGCAGAGGCAGAGGCCCCAACAGCACTTACTGAAGAATGAGGGAGAAAAGAAATATAAGAGTTGCTGACACATAGTATTTGAAAGAGTTAATAGCAACTGAAAAATACTGTCACTTTCACAGATATGCAAACATATGCTACAGTATTTGGCTGTTTGCTTTGGGGGTTGTGTTGCATTTGTTAATCTTTCTAATAAAAGTATTCATAAAATTCTTGTGATTTTTTAACTTTTTTTTTTTTTTTTAAACTATTCCCTAGGGAATTATCTGCTGCACTCTGTCTCAGAAATACAAGCCTCTGACACGTTGGAAGAAACAAGCATATATTCCATTAAATTACATTTAAGGAAACACTTTAAAAGTTGAATTTCACTTTTTATTGTAATACCAGGGTGCTTCTTTACTACTGCTGAACACACATTTACATCAGGCAGTTTATAATTTTAAAGGAATTTCTTGAATTTATTCTCTATGGATTTGCTGTAGAAAAACAAGTATTTCTTCCCAAACCAAAGCTTTGCAAAATCACTCAGCAGTGGATATTATCAGCCACTCTGACATCTTGCTACAATAGCACTGAAACATAACCTTATCCCAGTGGGGATGGGAATGCACTAAAGCCTCTCATCACCAGAAGGATTCCCCCCTCTTGCCCTGATAATGAGTTTCATTCCATCTAATCTCCGTCGCTCAAAGATCCTATGAAATAGCAACCTTGCTCAAAAAAAAGAAAAAGGAGAAAATTATGTCTTTATATCCCATTTTTTGCACATCCAGTGGCACTGGCACAATGCCCCCCGTGCTGGGGCTATACAAACAGGTAACGGCAGCCTCCTCTTTCCAGGCAGCTGCTGTCTAGTGGCTGAAGCAGAGGCTTTGCAGGTTTTAACCAGGTCTCAGGGTGCATCTCCCCTTGCAAACTGATGGAGAAAAGCCCAAGCAAGCGCCCAGAACTGGAGGCAGTGCAGCCATATCGGTGAGTAGCCCACCTGGGCACTCAGGGTTGGCTTTTCTACTTTCTGGACCTCAGCTACCACCTTCACATGGCACTGCTCTGAGCTGCTTGCCATGTGTTTCTACAGCTGCTGTGCAACATAGCCATGCTTTGTATTACCTTGAGCAATTCTCTTCAGTTATTTCCAAAACTGGGGTAAGGACCTTGCTGGGCTTCCAGAGGCGCCGTGAGCTTTCCCTAAGCATGGATAAGTGCCAAGTACTGCTCCCTGTGCTGAACAGTGAGTACCCACCACACAGCTCACTGAGCTCCTACGGCTGCGGGACTAAGGAGTCAAGCAAAGAGCAAGATCACAAGCCTCTCACACTGCAGTGATTTTATTTCAATCCAGCGCTCCATTTCTCCTCTCCTCGCTACGGACAAGTCCATGTTCATTAAGGGACTCCATTAGTCTTCCCCCCTGCCTCCACCTAGCTGCAAAATGTTTTTTCCTCCAGGGCTATAGCAGCAGCTGGCACACTATTTCTTTCTGAGGTGTAGCCAAATAATGGCCTTTTGGAGGGGGATCTGTTTCATCTCTTTTCTCCATATGTTCCTCTCAATTGAGGGGCTTAATACACTCATTTTCACAGTAGCTATCTAAGTGTTTTTCCTTTTTTTTGTGTCTATTACCAAAATGAATAAATGTGCACAAGGCAATGAGGCACATGAGTCAGGTCAATATACTAGACCTTTCTTTCAGGAGTATTTTTCCAGGAGACCTGGAGAGAGGGAGTTCATCTCGGCCAGAAGTTGATCCCTGTGTTTGGGGCACGGGGAGGTTGGTAATGTTTATATGAAACATGAGAACAGTCTTCCTCCAACAACACATCAGCACTTTTCCCAAGTGGGAAATGGATGCAGCATACCTGGTCCAGAGGCCAGCGTTTGCCACAGTAAAACTATCTCATCTGGGGCTACGATTTTTCACCAAGATGGCTACACAGCAAAGCAGATGTAGATAGCTTGGCAAGCACTTAATACGTAAACACATAGATAGCTGGATAATGCTGGAAATACTGGGGCGAGAACAAATAATAAGTGAAGCCTTCAAAGGTGTTCAGCTGTGCTGTTAAAGCCCTCCTGTTATAGCCTGGCCTAGGAGACTTATTACAGCTGAACACGTTTCAGTATAACTGAAGGGATTTAATCTGTTGAAAATATACATCACTGCATGCAAATTGCTATGCACCTTTACTTAAAGCACAAAAACAAAGGAGTAAGCCAGGGAAGTAAGAAACCTGAAAGAGGGCATGGAGAAGCAGGCAGGGGACAGCAAAATGTACACTGCATCCCCATCTCCCCTGCCACAAATATTTTGCTTGGAATAGCAGCCCAGCAACAGTGTGAACAACTTGGAGGAGCATGGAGCAAATCGACTCAGGAAAGTCGTCTTCTACAATGGAACACAACAGAATGGCACAGAGACACTTTGCCTGGGAATTTGGGAAAGCATGATGCAGGTAGCTGGGGAGTATCAGACCTCAGAAGAAGAAAAAGCTAACGACCAGACGCCAGAACTGAGAAAGCCTTGGGTGCAAGGGCTGTCACATGAGAGATTCTCTGGTGTACAACTCGTTCCCTTTTCCTTCCATAACACCAGTGACACAGTGTCTCTCCTTCACTTGGACACCTATTTATACAACCACCATGCAAGTATCAGATCTTGAAGACGCACACTGTTCTGCCAAATTCAGCTAAAATCATTAAATGGGTTCAAAATTTAGACAGATGTGTAGTGGTAACATTATTTTCTAAGAAAGTAAGGTAGATCAGTGCAACGAATTAAGAAAGGGCAGTGAAATAAAGAGCAAGTAGCAAGGACACTTGAATCTGATGTGATGAAGTACACAAACTGTGGAGGTATTTGAAGAGACTGACATGGGAACAGAGCAGATTTCAGAAGATAAATCTTTGAAGTGATATTTTACATGGAGGGAATGTAAAAGTTGAGGAGGCCAAAGAAGAGAATGAAGGCATCAATATGAAGGATTGCAGGACTCAGAGTGTCACTGTCCACAGTGATGTGACCAAAATTCACAGAGTTAGATTTTACTTCAGAGTAGGAGGAAGGTAGTGCTCACTAATCTGCCCCAAAACTGCTGCAGCCTGTTCTGGCTAGATGTTAAGGTACTCACTACCAAATGCCAAGTGTCCTGCTTTTCCTCTGCAGAACTAGGAATCACAGATCTTTATTTATGGACAGAACAAACAGATCACTTAAAATAGTCCAAACAGGGAAAAAGCCCCAATTCATGCCCCAGAGAACCTATAGCCTTGAGAGGGTACACATGAATGCCCTTGAAAATATCTGAGGCATGCCAAGATGCATTTCTTACACCATTCAGAACTGACTTCACTGCTCAATTTGCACTCCCTGCAGCATGGCTTGTGAAGAGAAAACAAATGGCATACCAGACCACACAGAGAAGCAATATGGTTACCAGCGAAACATTTATTAGCTTAGGAAAAGAAACACAGAGGCTTCTTTTCAGAATTTCACCCTCTCCTCTCGTACATCATTTTGCTTGCCTTCGCTGTTATTTCACAGCTATCTGCTACACAAAGTTGTACTTTATTTAAAGCAGCATTTTATAGTGAAATCCCACTCTCATTATTTAAAAGCAACTATCCTAATTCTCAAAAGCAAGACAATAAATGCATTCCCAGAACAGGCCTAACAATACCACAGGTCTTGAATTTATCCTCATCAGCTGAGGTCACCTCATCGCTCAGAAGAACTGTATCCAAGTGAAGACAAGGGGATGGGAAATATAGCCTCCCACACCAAGTAGCAATAAATTCCATTTTCTCTGCAGTACTATTACATATTTCCCCCTCATAGTTCATACTTTTCATTTATATTCCCTTAGCTCACACTGGTTGGGCTTTTAATGTTTCTTACACTGATGGTTCTCCAGACTTTTTTTGCTTTCTACCCAAACCTACCTGTTCTCTCTGTACCTTGTGCTCTCTCATTTCATCCTGTCCACCTCATTCTTCCTCTTTCTTCCTCCCCCTCTCCAGCTGAGGCAGCTCTTTCTGTTCTTATGACACACCATCACAGGGTGGAAGGTGAATAATAAACACGCATTAAAACACAAAATCACTGCTCAATCAGTGCACATGCTGTCAGTACATACACTGACTACTCATCTATTTCCAGAAATCCTGAAAGAGCTAAGGAGGGTTTTTTTGCTATTAATATACTCTGGAAAGAGGGAGAACACCCATGAGAAGCCTTAAACAACTCCCTAGTGCTGCAACCAACCATCAGCCCCTTTCAGCCTCCATGGTGCTTCTAGGGTTTGCATAATTTTTGAGTTTGTCCAGGTTTTAAATCCAAGAGAAAGGTCTTGACTCCCGCTTTCTCTTTGGGAATCGAGCAGCCTGGAAGGAGCCTTCACAAACAGCACACATAATGCCAAGGAGAGAGAAGAATAACCAAGGAGACAACTCACTGCATTGGCTCCTCTGTTTCTCTGGCAAGGCTCCCTGGCTTCACTCAGAATATGACTGACTTTGTTGCTTTCAACATTTTCTTCCATTTCGAAATATTTTACTCATTAGCAATCCTCCTTATGCTCAGAACAGGAGATAGCAATCAAGTTCTCCTCTTCCTAACTGCTAAATGCCTTGGTGCTGGCTTCTGAAAATCTGCCCTTTTCACCATGCATATCTTTCCAGGATTTTTGCTCTTCTTGTTTCATCCTCCCTTTCTGGCGAAGCTCACCTGCCCTCAGATGTTTGCATACTGTTTTCTAGGCTGATGATTCATACATACAGCCTTTTGCCACTGTGATAATCTGCCAATCTCAGCCCTGCCTCTGTATCACATATCTTCCCGTAAGCTATCACTTACCTGCTTCATTTTTGCCCCTCCTGCTCCAGTTTCCTCCAAACTAATTTTTGGCTCACTCTTCTCGTTTTCTCCACAAAAAAGAGTGCCTGTATCCCAAGCCCTGACGCTTCTTCAGTGTCATCATCTAAAAGCCACCCTCTGGGTTTCATACTCACAAATGTGTCTCTCATTTGGGCTTTCATTTTTTCTAACTTGCTCCTGAAGCACCTTTGGGGTTCTTTCACACGTGCTGCCATATTTCAGTCCTGACTGGAGAAAACTCCCAGAACTGTTTCACTTGACCCTATTAAAATTACCTTCATCAAACCTCACTGCTCGCTTCCCATGTGCAGTTGGAACAAACATAAATATCTAATTTCTAAATTTAAAGCTTTCTAGCTCAGATTCTCCTTCAAAATCCTTCCTCTCCTTCTACTTAGTTATGCCTCCTGGCACTCCTTCTCCACCAGCTACTGGACAGGCAATCAGTGAAGTGCACTGTGCTTTGCAAGGTCTCCGAATATGAGAAGTCTCCATGTTTAACTTTTTCTTGAGAGCCTGCCTCTGTCAGGCTCCAACACATCAGTCGATTTGGTCCATGTAAGCTGTCCCTATCAAGCCTTTCCTTAGCTCCCTCCTGGCATCTCCCATATTGGCCCACAGATTGCTTGTTTTTGTACCTAGTGATGTAACAAACATCTGACCCCTTAAACTCATTAATATCACCAGCACTTCTTGACAGAAATTGCAGTAATGATGCCCTGCCCAACAAAACAAAGCCTACAGAAGGGAGAGGTATCTCTCCAAACCTACCACGAGACAGACAGAAATGCAATTTCTTACTCCATTGAAAAACTGAGCCTAAAAGAAAGACTACTCTATGGATTTGACTAAAGAAAAGAGAATCCCTTTGGGTAAGGACTACCTGCCAACCCAAGGGAGACAGTCACCATGCAGCAAGAACATCACACTATGTCAAGAGTAATGCTAAAAAGCCAATCTCTTTTTTTTCCTCTTCCAAGCAGTTTGCTGGAAGACACAGAAAAGATGAGGAAGAGGTGCGTGTTAGAGTATTCGTGATGTTGGCTGGATGTAACTGTGGCAACTGAACTGCATGGCAATCCAAGGACACACAGCAAAAAGTGAGTCAGGATCTGCCAATCATTTATTGACTTTACCAGTAAAAAAAGGCAAAGGACCCCCTCCCTCCCCTCCACAGCACTGTCTCATGTGAGTGCTCTTGTAAAACAAATCACACAGAAAAACAGGATTTGTAGGATCAGGCTGGCTTGTTTCCAAAACACATACTCAGTGCAGAAAGCTGCAAGAATAGGTACTGAGAAGAACATGGTAGATTACTGCCCTGAAAAATCAACAAAGGGGCAATTTGATGGAAAAAAACCTGGTTAAGCTACTTAGGATAATTTATTGATATTATTTTTATAGGGATACTAAATAGATAAATATATCCTAGTACAACTTATATAAAACTAGGAACTGCAATCCATGTGAAGCTATCAACAAAAAAACTAGTGCATCACAGTATAACTCACATGCTGATATCTCATTTCAGATATCAGAAAAAGTCCACATTATTGACTAATCACTTCTGAAATGCAGTTTCCAAAAAAGAAAGCTGCATGTTTGCTCCACTGGAATGCAAAATAAATCTGCTTGAACTTCTCTTTTGACATACTTTTACAGATAGGTAACAAAAAAACTAAGGGGCCTTCACATTTTATTGAAGAAAATGTTTAGGCTGAGAGTTTGTTTTTTGCTTTTTAACAGCCAAGTTTCAGTAGAGCAGTAGTTTTTATAGACAATATCAAACCCTCCATAAACACAAGGCTACCAAAGGAAGCAATAACAGATGTCATCTTGCAGTTATGTGAACACTATCATTTTGGGGGTGGCACTAAAGCCCCCGAGACCCAGACAAAGACCTGAAAGGCATTTTAATCAGTGAAGAGTTGATGGATAAGCCCCCTCTTCTCCCTTGGCACAATACTCAACACATTGCCTCTCTCCCTTCTGAGTTTGACTCTGCTCTTCACATGGGAGCAGGATGACATCCAAGCTCTCTCCAATGGCAGAGCTGTTGCACCAGGACTTGCCTCCCCACCAGGCTCAGTGTAAATCCTCTCCTTACCCAGCTCCATGGTCTGGCTTCTTTCCAGTGCCCCACAGAGCCACCCTATTCTGCACTGCTGCTCTGATGGCTCTCACGGGCACGGGAGCAAGCTGGTTATTTCACTACTCACCCTATCTCTCACAAGGAGGGCAATTAGATTAGTTTACTGCAGGCAAAATCAATAAAAAGCATCTGGGGGACAGCCTAGCCATTGCTAATTAGAGCTTTTAGACATTATTCAAATAAAATGCATGAGGCTGATCAACCAAGGTGGAAAAAATCCATAATATTCCGCATCTGCTCCTGGTTTGTCAACCAGACTCGTTTTGGAATTAGAAATGGAATGAAATTCTGAAAGCAAAGGGAAGCTTTTCTAGACTGGGATAGATGCAGAGAGTGATTGTGTTATGCATTTGCAGAGAGATGAGCATCTCTGTGTCAGGTCAGGGGTACTTCTAGACATTTAACACAATTTGTGAAATATTTGGGAGATTTTTTTAACGAATCTCATAAAAACCAGAGCCGTATATTTTGAGTCTACTTAGTCTTAATGAATTATTTTAGTTACAGCCATTTATTTTTAAAAGATGTATTTAAAAATTGTAGAATGATATTTAAAACGAACCTGCTATAATTCCAAGAAAATATTTTAGCAAATTAGCCATTTATTTATATTAATTTAAATAGGGTTGTTTTGGGTTTTTTTAAAATCTGCTACCACATTTGGTATGTAAATGTCTGTTTTGATGCCTAGTTCATGCAGTAATTTTCAGGCTATATAATGTATTACTTTAATATCTTCAGATTAGATTGCAATTAGATAATATGTTCAAATATATTGCAATTAGATAATATGTTCAAATACGAACAATACGTTTCCAGGGTGGCTTTATTTGAGTACTCACCTATAGAACCATTTTGCTGAAAAGGAGTTTCCTCAGTAGACTATTGGAATTCTCATTTCTGGAAAGGATTATTTCTCCATGCAATGAAGTATCTTTTTCTCAATATAGTGTTCTTAAGGAGTGATTTAAAGTTCAGCAGGAAAATGAGCATAACATCTTAAATATGAATATGAGATGAGCGTGTCATCTATAATACACTTGAAAAATGTCTTTCTGAATCTCAGCAATAACCACAAACTTATAAAGACAGAAAAGTTGTCTTATTTTAATGTCTAAATTTAGTTATATCTTCTAAGTAGAATTATAGAAATTGCAAGCATGCACAAACAAAGAGGGTTTTTTCCTACAGAGATAGAAAAAGGAGATATGTATTTATTTAATATTAGTAAGGAGAAATATAAAACAACAAAGCAAAACCCTTTGTAGGAGCCAGCTATCCAGTTCTGAGAGTGTGCAATTTGGCAAAATCAGTCTAAATTAGCCAAAAAATTCAAATAATTTTTTCTTAAACTTCCTGGATTCAGAGGCATAACCTTACAATACTTGAACTACAGTGTAGTTAATTTTTAAGTACAATTTCAAATGCTTCAGTTAACCAGGCTTTGATGATGAAGGAGTAAAAGGAAAGGAAAGAAGCTGGAGTCCCACTTGAGTCGCTGCTCTCACTGAATTTAGACCCAAGCCTAGGGGCTGTTGTTCTGCCCCGTCTGGATTAGGGTTCAACAGCAACACATTTGCTGATGTATCTTAAGTCTTGGTGTAAAAGAGCAGAGACAACCCTGTTGCACTGTCACCCTTGTGAATACTGGGAAAGCAAAACGTTCCAGTGACACGAAGGAGCCTTAAAGGACCCAAAGCTAACACTGTTATGTATAGCTTAAGTGCGAAAAAACAATCAGGCAGGCAACAAATTCCCTAATTCACTACAATTCTTTGCCGTTTTGGGTAGGCAGAAGAGGATGGCTGCCAGTATGTAGGATGCCCCTCACTGCTAGCCTGAAAAATACACTGAAAAAAGGTTTTGCTTAAACTGGAGGTGGTTTTTCAGATCAGCCTCTGGGATCATATTGAGTCACGGAGCCACACCTTTGCACAAACAACTGTGTAGGTAGGTACCTTCACAAACCACGTGATGACTTTCAGTCGCAGAGGTGGCTGGAGGACAGGGAAAGAAGCGCAGTGCTCCTGTCACATGCTATTCCCCATCTGCTGGGCCATCCTCTGTACCTCTAGGTACACACAATTTTTTCACTAGGATTTAATTTTTAAACTATTTTTCCAATTCCTCCACCCTCCATATCATCTTTTAGATTGCAGCACCTTTTCAGCTATTTGCAATGGCACTTTTATTAACACCTTCTCTTCTTTATAAAGCAGCAAATACTTTTGAACCCACAAATGCAAATACCAATTTCAAGATGATTGAGCCCTTCTTTGGCACCTCACATGCATCTCATCTCACAGGGATTTGGGTACAGACTGGAGGAAATCTCATGCCAGAGCAGAGTAAGGCCATTAACATTAAACCACTATAAATGGCATCAGAAATGTAATTTTATTAAAAAATACATTTCCATAAGAAAATATCTCCAGTAACACTCTTTCTGCATATTCCTTTCTTTTTGTTTCATATTAGCTCCCTGCAATAATACGGTATAGTACTGTGATTATTTCTTTATTTATGTCCTTTTCTTTGGCTGCATTATACCTAACAGAAGAGCTCCTGGAAAATTTTATTTCCAAGAACTGAAGTACTCAATAACGTGATGTATTCCACACTTCTCGAAGTTACGCAGAATAGACATCTTTTTGAAACACGGTACCCAAGATTAATAAAACCACTGCCTTTTTTAAAAGCTGAACAGGGATCCCATACCCTTGGGAGGCCACCTTGGATAGAGTCTTGGGGACATGAGAAACTGGTGCTTCTGACAGTATTTTTGATATCTGTTTGCAGAGGTCCCTGTGGCTGCCAGTGAAAGGGGTAAAGAGAACCTAATGTCAAGGATCAGAAAACATAATATGTCTATAATAAGCACATAGGGTTTACTCCCTACTGCAGAATCTTCAGCACTTACCACTATATGCATAATATTAATCACTTTATTAGAGGAACTTCCTCGTCTTTTGGTAGCCAGACATACATAATTAAGAGCAAAGGTTCTGGATCTGACAACTCAGTCAGGCTTTCCACCTTCTCCTAAATACGCTGTTTTCTTGTAGAAGACCACAGCCTCAAGAGTCTCTACCTAATGCTTGAGATCTTGCCTGAAACTTGGAAATTGTGAACTCTGGTGAACTAAATCTTTTACCTTCAGTTCACAGAAACTCTGTGCACAAAACTCGATGATCTCTCAATACTAGGACAGCAATATACAGATTAACTCACTCATCTTGTAACCACTGACAACCCATCAGATAGATCTGAAATACAACTACATAGAATTTCTCTTATTCAGTACAGGCACTAAATGCCTTTATCTGACAACTGTAGGAGATACACGATAACATAGATCAAAGCTTTGGAATTCCAAGTAACTTCTTTTTTAAGTCATAGCAAGTACTTATAAGGATAGCAAGGAAAAAACACCCCCACTTTGGGGTTTCACTTTTGGAGAAGACATCAGGAAACAGTTTCCCCATGCTATGGAATTTTTCACGTTGTCAAAACATTTTCTGTGATAGGACGTTCTGAATTCTGTTTGGTTCAGGCAGGAATGTAAATTTGCCTAATTGTGAAGGGTTGCATTGGTAGTTGTTACACAACTCACATCCAATTGCAAAACCACAATCATACACTCATTTAAAAATTGTAAACACACTTGTTCTTCCTTGAAAAACCCTAAACCTCTCTATTGTCTCTTTCATCCAAAACATTTCAGCTAACAAATAGGCACTTTCTGATGCAAATCAACAAGCTAAATATTTTTAGTCATGTTCTCCATAGTGCAGTAAAAATGAGACTACTGAAAAATCCAACCTGGACACATTTACCATCCTCTTTTGTCTTTCCCTTATTTGTCTGTGCCAGCTGAAAGCTCTCAGGAAATACTATGGACTAGAGGAAGTGTAACATTTTCAAACAAGGACCCTGCAACAAGGCTTATATGTCTACCAAATATTAAAAAGTGCAGACTCGACAGAAATACTGCGTTTCATAAGATCATAATTTTTCTCCTCCTGATGATCTCTGCCACAGGATAGAAATTACTGCTTCTCTCTCGTTTTCCCATAGGAAACAGCCACCTTACCACTGCTTTCTTTAATGGCATCCCCTCTGCTCCACAGGTGCCAACCACATTTTCTCTCAGACAGTTTAGCTGATTAACATTTCCAGTTAATCTCAGAGCGATTGTTCTCAACCTGGATTTCACTTTGATGTCTGCTGCTTCTCTGTTTTAGACCTGATTAAAAACTTTCGTGTGCCAGAGAGCTGCTGCTTTCTCCTGAGAGGACCCAGCTGCCCTGAGGAAAGGTCCCAGCTCTCTGACTGTCTTGCTCTTGTGCTAAATGTCCACCACCAACGCAAGAGGCGGCTCAGGTGCAGAGGATTAATATGTCCCCTAAACCCCACCATGTGAAATGGCCTTTCACAAGGTCTAAGGTAGCACAAAGGCTTTACTGTAGCTTAATTGCTTGCTGGGTAACTACAGCCGGCTCGATGGCTGGCCACCACGCCGTTGCTGAACTGAGCTGAAACAGAGCGCTTCTCGGCGTGACTTGGATCGTGTAGTTCAGTCAGTTCCCATCATCCCTTTGTCCCTCATATGTCTGACATGTGGATGAAGCCTTCCCTATTGTGCCTTCTCTTTTCTGGGAGAACAAAGGGGAGCTGACAATGAAGTGGCTGCCAGCCCATTGCCACAGTCCATATATCTACACAGCTGTCATTACATAGTCAGAGCAGACGGGCTAGCAGGGGAGAACAAGCAGCCTGTGTGAGAGACAAGTGGGCTTAGCTAAAAAAAACTATATTATCATCTACAATACACATACAGCTATTAATACACTATTAAAGGGAAGGGGAAAAAAATCCCCACATGTAACCCCATGACCTCAGAAATCTTTGGTAGCAAAGTACAGTTAAAGAGCAAGCTTGGAGGGATTCCACTGCATGTCCTCTGCCTCCAACTATCCTGAGCAGGCACCTAGCCCCTGCTCTAAAAATAAGCAAAAGCAATTGTGTCATTACATAGGTATGCCTGGCACCAACGTTTTCCATTGAGGAATGCATCATCTTGCTAAGGTAGCCAGGACTCCTCCTGTTGAGCGCTGACATGTCACATCAGTGGATTTCTTGTTTACAGAAGTGGCAGATTGTTAATGTGAAGGCAATTTCCTGCATTACAACAAAATCCCATGATATATTTCAGTTGTTGAAAACCTGGAATGAAGCAACAGCTCTGTGATATGGAAACGTCACTGAGAGCTAAGTAGTAGCTGGAACTAAATTTTTTAAGTAATTAAGCAAACAAACAAACAAACAAAACAAAACAAAAACTCTCCATAAAAAATAAGGTTCCCTCTTACACCAAATGTAAAAAATCAGGGAGAAATTGAAATTGAGACTGTAAGTGGGACTGAAGTCACTTGGGATTCCTGATGATGCTGTACAGCCACTTCCTCACCTTGGGAAAGTCACCTCAGCACTGAGTGTCAGTTTCCATCTGCAAGACGAGAATAGTGACATTTCTCTTTGGGTTGGATATTGTCTCTTTGGATTGCCTTAACATTTACACAGAGGCTCTAACACTCTGGGACCTCGGGGATCTGCTTGGAGCCTGGCCAGAACTAACCTGATCACTCTCCAGCCTCACAGACATCTCACTGGGGGCCAGGGAGCGGCTGGGAGTGTGTTTGCTGGATTGCCTACTCAGGGCTGCTCTCTGACCCAAACAGCCACCCTGCAACCCTGATTGGTTCAAGCAAGCCTAGCTGCCTGGCAACACTAAATCCCCATCCCTTCAGGTGCTTCCCAAATATTTCATTGCCAGAAACAACAAAAGTTGCTGTGTAAGCTCAGAAAAAGAAATTAAAAGCCTTCATTAAAATAACGCTCAGGCTGATCCTGAAAATTTGTGTATCTGGATAGGCCTTGGCACTGGCACAGCAAGAACTGGGGCAAGATAGTAGGACCCTTCCAGAGCTCATACTGCCTGAGTCAGATTTTGCATCGTGCTCCAGTAGGGAACATAGGATCAAAAAAGATAAAAACATCCATGAACTAGACACCCAGTTTGTCCAGTCCATTGCTCTGTTCATACCCCTTCCTTTTCCCTACAAAGTACACTGCGTTCTCTGTGTCTCTGAGCAACTTCTCAAAGATGGCTTGTAGTCAAGCTTCCCTGTATACTTCCTTGCTCAAGCATTCGTTTAGGGTGGTGATCCCATTGCCAGGCAAACCCACTGTCCCCCTGCTGATCAGTAGTCTTCATTTGCCGTGACCTTCCCTGCCATTTCAAAGTAAATGCCCCATGATCTCTTTAAGATTTTTGATTGCTTCATCCCCACTCCCTGTATCTTCAAGTACAAGCCTACCTACTGCGCCTACCTGCGATGAAAGAACTTCCTCCTTAAATCTCCCGCATTTCAGGCAGCTCTTCTGCAACAGAGCTGCCTTACCTCCCTGTTTCTGCTACAGCAAAAAATCTGTTTTCTTCCTTGCTTCTAGTATCTCTTGGTGTGATTTTGTTCCATTTTGTTTTTTTTTCTAATTATTCTTTACTGGTGATACTTCATTCAAAAATTGTTAAGTCAAAGCACATCATGGGAAAGAATAACATCTTGCAATAATCAAGCTACTGGTTCAACAGTGGAAAGCCCCCTTTAGGTGTTTTTTAGAAAGGGTTTTTCCAAGTTCTCAAGGCAGGTATGAAGTCAACCACACACCCCTAAAAGGAGGATTCAAAACTGTCCTGAGGGGATTAGCATCTCCACTCATGTTTCAGATTTCTTATCAGGTTAAGTCCTTCTTTAGCTGAGAGCTTCATTTTCCACACTAAACTCATTTCTTCCCCCTTCTTCCTCCAGGCTCCTGCCATCCCATTATTTGTCCAGGATGATCCCCAGCTATGTAACATCTTTGTTATTTCAGTAAATCAAAGCAAAGGCTTTCTTTTTTATTCCAAGTTATTTAAGATAGAGTGAAATAGAAAACGCTTTGTGCAAGAATGCCACAGTGCCCTCCTCCAACCTCAGCAAAACAAACAAGCACCGAGTGATTTTCTTG